>NW_007249176.1:279975-388088 GCF_000164805.1 Carlito syrichta
CAAATCAAAAATTAGCTGGGCATGGTAGCGCGTGTCTGTAATTCCAGCTACTTGGAAGACTGAGGCAGAAGGATCGCCGGAGCCCAGCAGGTCGAGGCTGCAGTGGCCGGGAGCGGTCACTGCACTCCAGTCTGGGCGACAGAGTGAGACTCCAACTCAAAAAATAAATATATAAATAAAAAATAAAAGCAAATATTCTCAAAATCCATTATGCTGTTTCATTTCTCAATTTTTAAATATATTTTATTGTTCAAAGATAGTGTGACACTAATATGTTGCAGGAATTTTCTCCATATTTGCTTAGATACGATCGTAAACATAAAATAAATAATAAAGGCTATTTCTCATGATTTAATGATTAGATATTTTCTGTTGTCTACTGATGGAATGTACAATTTATAGTTATATTATGTTTATTGCTTTTTGATGCACTTATACACAAATATACACACTCATATGAACGTGTCTTTCAGAGCTCATTTATTGTGGGTATCATTTGTGGTAGAAACATTTTACAAACAATTACTCTTAGTTTTGAAGTACAAAGATATTTAATTCAAAAAATCATATTTATTTGTGTCCAAACCTTTATGTAATGATGCAGTTTTACTAAATGGTGATAGAAAATTAATATGTCTCTTCTTGGATGGATTTAGTATCTATCATATTCAGTGATCTACCACAGAAACAAAGAACTGAGTACCACATGTTCTCATTCATAAGTGGACCCTGAAAGGGATTGGCAGTAGCGGGACATTGCCAGGGGAGGGAGGGGGGCCCATAACATCAATAAGGGTAGCTGACCTCAAACCAGTTGAAGTGGGGACCAAAGGGAGGCCCAAACTTCACCTGTGCTATGTCCACTTTTATACCTATATCTAAAATGTACCCCACATTTTAAAAATAATTAAAAATATATATATATATCTTCTGTAAAATAGCATGGGTCTGATTTTACTTTATTTGAGAAAGGAGAACAAAGGAGAAGTATGAGTATTTACACTTATATTAGTCAAATATTTTTGGTTGCAAAAACCAAAAATTTACTAGGTTTAGCAAAATAGAAAACATGTAAAAGGTGTTTCTTGAAACATAAAAAGCAGAAGTGCATCTTGGAAAGAATTGGAAGTTTTCAGCACTGTCTGTGACAAAACTGTGTCGTTGTTATGTATCTGCTTCATTCTTTCTCTTTGCAGACCTGCATGCATGATTTAGGAATAGGATCATCTTCTAGCTCCCTAAGCTTCTGTTGCAGTTCCATGTTGTAAAGAGAATATGCTTCCCATCTTCCTTCTGCTCCTTTCCACCTTTTTAAAAATTTTCCCTTCCTTCTCCTCAGGAAGCAGAATTGTGTGGACTGTATCAACAGAACTCTCTCGTTCTCAGAATTTTAGACTTTTAGTTGGATTTGGCCAATGGAAAGCATCAGAGAATTTTAAAGTACTATGTTAGAAAAATCATGTCTCATGGTAGGAGAGAATCCTGAAAGAGACAGTGCACTGCTCCCTGCTTCCAAAAGCCATCTAGGAGGTATTTTGAACCTGCTGCTGTTATGCACCCTGGTCCTTGAGAATCCAAAGCCTGACAGCTATACCATGGATCTTCTGTTTCTTCCAAGGTGCTGGAATCTGCTTTCTACTAGTTGGTCTGAATCTGATGATAGTTTCCATGTAGAATTTCAGGGGCAGTGTCAGCAGGTAGCCTAGCTGAGTGGTCTCTGTCAGCTCTGCTCCTACAAGCCACAATCACAACATGAAATCAGATATTAATTACTCTAAAGTTAAACAGAGGGAAAAAAACACGACTCTTGTGTCTAAAGAGAGATTTCCAAACAAACTGGAATATTGCCTTCCTTAGTGTAAGTGTCAATGAATGTGCTTTACTTTGCAGTAATACCTGGAAACATCGGGTTTAGTTGAGACAAGTATTTAAGAAAAAACCCATAGACTTGTGCTGTACAATACTGTAGCCACTAGCCAATGTAGTCAGTGAAATTAAGCTAATTAAAAGGAAATACAATTAACAATAAAGTTCCTTGGTTGCAATTGTCATATTTCGAGTGCTTGGTGGACACATGTGGCCATTGATGACTACTGGGTAACATATGCTATAGAATCTTTCCATCCTTACAGAAAGTTCTATTGGTTGATGTTGATAAATACAATATATTAATTTAAAAAATATACAGCAGTCTATTGTTTTCATTATGGAGACAGAATTACTCCAAAGAGTTTTAGGATCAATTGATGTTTATTCTCTAAATATGCTGGGGATCCTTTAAATTAATAAAGTAAAGCCCCAAAATACGAATAGGTAATATTTATTAAACACCTATAAAGTGGCAGGCACTGTGCTGAGCTCTTTTTGTAGATTACCTCCTTTAATCCTCAAAAATCTATATGACTTTCATACTATCAGTATTTTGTCTACTAGAGTCTGAGAGCTAGGAATTAGCAGACGCAAAATTAGAATACAGCTAATCTGACTCCAAAGCCTATGTCTCAACAAGTGCACTGTACTGCCTTCCTAATGATTGGGGACCTATTGAATGACACGGGGCATTTTTTTTTTCCTCTGTGAGGTAGAATGACTAGGTAACCACCATCAAGTAAAATGAGACATTGTTCATTGTTCATTACCCAAACAAACAATACATCTCAAAAATATGTTTAAATGCCTCTGACATATGAACTAAATACCGTATGAGTTTGCTTTAGATTAAAACATAAAACCCTAGACTATATTAAGTTCCATTTTCTTCAAAAGAGTGTGGCCATTATTAAAAACATACAGTTAATTTTGAATAGATCTCAAAAAATGTATTACAAATGCAGCATTTCTAATCATTAGTATGACATAAGCGTTGCTTTCTTTCTTAATAATTTGTGAATTAGCCATTTTAAAAACTCAGTGAAAAGTAAGAAAACAAATATTAATACCAACTGATGATTTAATTCCCTTACGTTGTTTTCTGAGTGAATTTATTCAAGTCTTTATAAACAGAAAGTTTAAGCACATAAAGGATAATTTTATATTTGCATAGCCAAGATAAGAAACTAGTATTTTATTGATAAGTTGCATCTATAGTAGTTATTAATTATGTTCAAAAATATTATTTGATTTTTTAATCTCATAAATCTGACTTTGTAATACTTCAGTACCTGTTCTATTTTCTAGACTTAAAAAATTGAAGGAAAGAGTAAATTCAGTTAAAAAAATGTATTTAATGTCTCATAGCACAGGATATGAGTTATATAACTAAAATGCACTTTATTTGCATGCTTACAGAAATATCTTTAAAACAATGAAATCTTTTGACAACAAATGTGTCCTTTTGCAAATAGTAAACTTCTGAATTTTTTTCTTATTGTCATCAGTTTGGTTTGCATCAGTTAGTATTTCCTGCTGTGCTAAGCGTTAATTCAGAAGGGGTGATTGACAGCAACTTAGATATTCAAAGCCCAAATTGCATAGATCAGATCAGATTGACTTCCTTACTTCCCAATATTCAAATAGAATATTTTTCTGATACCCACAAGAGGTTTCTGAAGATTACAGTGCCTTGTTGCATCTGCTAATTGCTCATCATGTTTCTCAACTTGTATAGAAAATGACAAATGAGACTCTTTTTTTCTCAGAATATGCCTTCTCTACTGTTGGAGAACATTTATTTTTTAAAAAAATTAGGATAATACTGCATTATTCACTGTGATTTTGAAAGTCGAAAGGTACCCATGTCATTTTCACAGCATTTATAAATTTACTTTAGGACTTTAAAGAGTAGGAAGCACATTTGGTTGATTTTTATGGTTTGTTTGTTTCACAGTAATGTTCGTAATTAGTATCTGTGTAATGACCATTTAGTTGAGAAATTATACGCTGTATAGCCAAGGATCAATTCTACAGGCTTGGGCTGTACAAATCCTGCACATTCCAAAGAAAGGTTTAGTCTTTGACAAGCTCCAGAAAAATAACTTCTAAACTCTTGGACTATCATGCTTAATAAAAGTGTTTTTATTTACCTGGGGCCTGGAACCACACCAAATAGTCCATATTAACCATGTCATTTAAGGTATTAGCTTTGGGTCATGTGGTAACCCTTTAACTCCTGGAGAGGCAAGAGACTGAGTAAATGGAATCAGTCATGCTGGTCCATGTCTACATGATCAAACCCACCCAAAAATCTATGAACACCAAGTCTTGGATGAGCCTTCCTGGTTAGCAAGTACAGCCTACATGTTGTCACACACATTTGCTGGGAGGATTAAGTGCTGTTCATGTGACTCAACTAGGATAGAAAAATTGGAAGCTTGCACCTACATGCCTTTTTCCTTTGCTGATTTTAATGAACTTTCTTTCACTGTAATAAACTGTTACTGTGAGTGTAATAGCTTTTCTGAGCTCTGTGACTTTTTCTACTGAATTGTTGAACCTGAAGGTAGTCTTGGGGACCTGTGTGTGTGTGTGTAAAGCATATTTAAGATCTTTGTGTATTTCATCTCATAGAATCATTGACTTAAAGTTATGTGAAATGAAAATCTATCTATATGTTATCTTTTCCCCCATGACTGCTAAAACTTATCAGATAATAACTTTAGCATGAGATCTTTACTTTTTAAATACTGAACATGAACAGAGTATATTTTAAATTATATTGGTATTTCAAACACAAGATTGTAATGTAGATCCATATCAGACATTATGAAGTAGTTTTACATAAGTTATACTGAGAGCAAGGTAATTGCATTATGTCTAATAGGTTTCCTTTGATACTATTCACCTGCTCAGCACTTTAAATCTCAATTATATAAACTTCAATAAGCTATTTTATTATTTAATCTAAAAGAAAACTTGACATGATACAGATCGTCTTACCTAATTTAAGCTTAACAACTGTTTGCCCATATTCAGGTGAAGATCTATTATATAATGAAGATAAAAATTCAAAATCTGTGCAAAGGGGTAACAGACACAAAAAATGGATGTTGAGAAAATATGCAATTCTTTGTTGGAACTAGGAAAACATACTAAAAACAATATTCTACTTCACTTAGTAAAAAAAATCAAAGTGAATTAAAAATATATATGTATATACATATGTGTACATATACATACACACATAGATGAAAAAATTAAAAATATTTATCAGTTAATATATTTATCAATAACATATTTAATAATAATATTTAAATATGATAATTTAAACAGAATACATTTAATGATATTTTAACATTTATTAAATATTTAATAATATTTTAAAATAATAGTATTTTAAGAAATAATGTTTATCAGTAAGAAATAGCTTCTAAAGCAAACAGTAGCCTTAGAGGAACAGAATGGTGATTTGATCCTGTTAAACTGGAATTTCATAATAACAAAACCAAGAAGCTAATTTAAAATCCAGTTGAAAGGCTAGACAAAAAATATTTACGGCAAAACAGGAAAACTGTAAAGAAGCCCTATTACTTAAATAAGAGAAAATGTGAGCAAAAATTATAAGTAAGCATTTCACAATAGAAAAACATGTGAATAGATCATGAATATTGGGAAAATTGTGTGATCTAGCTATAAACAGGAATCTTAAAAAACTAATGTGTTATTATTTTTAAGAATATATGTATCAGCGTGGTGGCTCCAGCCTATAATCTCAGCACTTGAGGGGAAAAGGCAAGAGGATTGTCTGAGCCCGCGTGTTCAAGACTAGCCTGGGCAATATGGTGAGACCTCATCTCTACAATAAATACACAAAATAAAATTAGCTGGGTGTGGTAGCGCATGCCTGTAGTTCTGGCTACTTGGAAGACTGAGGCAGAAGGATCACCTGAGCCCAGCAGGTCAAGGCTGTGGTGGCTAGGAGCATGCTACTGCACTCCAGTCTGGGAGACAGAGTTAGACTCCAACCCCCTGCCCCCACAAAAAGAAAAAAGAAAAAGAAAAATGAATATGTGTGTCGTATAGTCCCATTTATACAAAGGAAAAATATGTAGGTCTATGTGCACATATGCATGTAAATATGTAGATAACCAGTACCGTACATGACAGGCTGGGTATAGCTGGAGTTTTGGGGGTGGGGAGTGGAGTAAAAGTGTTCACCAAGACAGTTATGAAATAAGAAAGGTAGATTTACAAAAGGGAAGATACTCTGTGAAGACCACAGTGGGTAGGACAGCAGTGAGAGTGTCTGCAGTCTGCAAAGAGGCAGGAGCTAGAGGTATGTTTTTATGAAAGGCATCCAGTGAGAGCCAGAAGGAATTGTCTTTAAGGATGGGCCACAAAGGGAAATTTCCAGAAGTTTGTGAAGTAGCCAATTGATGGTGGTATCTTGTTTCTTAAGATAAGGTTAGTTAACAGCAAATAATTGTCTCCCTTTTTGAACCAACAGTGAGTTGCTAACTACTTTCTTTGTTGGCTGGGGGACCCACAGTCAATGTTTTGCAGCTGGCTATCCAGCCTTGGAAGCTCCTTGCAGTTATTAGTGAGTTTCTTTGTAGATTGTTATCTTGCGTTTTCCTTTCCTTAATATGATTTACAAAATTTACTCCATTGATACTGGCCTAATCAAGCCTCATGGTCTTCTACAACCAGTTTGAACAGAATCATATTGTAGGAGTAATAGTGATTTTTATCTGGAAAAGATAAAAGAGAGCAGCAGGAGTGGTGGCCATGCTAAGTAACAAGGAATAGGGAGTCAAGGGTTCTTTAACATTTTCTTGTCTATATTTTGTTATTGTTTGGGTATATTACAGTACCTTCATATTTATTTGTGCATTTTTAAATTCTCAATTGGAATAAAATCTGTACTCAAAATGTCTATTTCACTATAGCCTTTAAGTAGACCAATTTAAATCTATAGAGCTTAAAGAATACAATAATGATTTTTTTTCACCTGCAAGTGAGAAAATAAATTTCAGAGGAAATGCTAGATACAAATACAGAGTTGGTATTGATCCAAGAACAAGATTTCTACATAAAATCTCTCAGCTGAACCTCAGTTCTGTTTCATGCATTTTGCTGATTACCAGCTGGATATGATGTTCCTAACCTCAAGAAGACCGCTCTTTCGTGATTGGGGGATGTTATTGTGCTTTCTTAAATTTTATGAAGCATAAATTGCAGCCCAGGGAGCAAATCTTTAGAGTGTAAGATTCAAAAGTGCCTTCCATTATATTATGAGCCTTCAAGCCATATTCTAGTATTTAAATGTCTTTGCAGCAGGCCTTCCACCCCCATCCTTTACACACAAACACACAACACTGATCTGATTTTATGGACTAGGAAATTGAGGTTTACAATTTACAACTTCCAATTTGCTGAAAGTCATATAACTATTACTATAAAACTATAATTAACACTGGTACACTTCCCTTTCAGTCCAGTACTTTTTCTAATACAAGCACTGTAATTCTAAAGTACTAGAGAGGTCCTTATGGGTTGGCAGTAAATATTTAGTACTCGTGAAGCACTGATCTAGTTTCACTTCTGAAAACAAGAACTTACTTTTCAAAATGAAAAAAAAAGGGGAAAGAAAAAGAACCTATATTTGAAGTACCAATTAGATAAAATGTCAATCCTTTTGGAAAATGTTCACAATATATGAAAGAGAAAACATATTACACTACGTACTGCATACCTGACACAGTTCTAAGTGCCTGTGTTTTAGCTAGTTTAATTATCACAACAACCTCGTGAGGTGGGCACCCTGATTATTATTCCCTTTCACACATGAGGCAGATGAGGCAATGAGACATCAAATGGCTTGCCTGAGGTAACAGAGAAAGTAATGACCAATCCCAAATGCAAACCTAGACTTGAGTGACCTTGATCTTAAAAGTTATTCACTCTGCCTCGTGGGTAGTGGAAATCTCTCTGAACTTCCCTGTATGCTTTACTAAGTTCTATTTTATACCAACATGACTTAGAATTAGTTACTTAACGCAAAGCTCATCACATTGTAGACACTCAATTAAAAAAAAAATTCATATTCGTGACTTTATCTCTTCTATTAGAAAACACGCCCTACAAAAGCAGCATCTAGGTTTGATTTTCCCTTGGGTCATCTCCTATTGGGTCCAGAAATGTGTTTTACCTCAAGTAGGTGCTTTTTAAATATCTGTTGAATGAATAATGAATGAATGAACAAAAGAGGAAACAAATTGCCATATGACTGAATCAATATTATGTATAAAATATTAGTCTTTAACAAAATATAGGATTCAATATTAGAAGATAATTTCTTAAGATGTCATTTAAGACTTCCTGTGGGAAAATCATATTAGTGAGATTTCATTCCTGCTTGTGTGTGTGTGTGTGTGTGTGTGTGTGTGTGTGTGTGTGTGTGTGTGTGTACGTGTGTGGTCAGTGCTCAATGTGTGGCTCCTTCAAAAGTGATCATATTTAGGAGAATTTAGTCAGACTAATTTTCTCCCTGAATTTAAATGTGGATGCCTCCTTTAGGTATTGTAAGTGAGGTTAATGAAACGTTAACTTCCAATCCTAGTTGGGACCATTTATATGCTAATTATTAAGCAAAGACAGTCTAAGAAACAAATATGCAATTGCACTCAAGGCACTTTTAAAAAACATTGTCCTTATGGTCATTGCTATTTCTTCACTCTTCTAGAATGACTTCTTTTATCCAGTTGTTCCCTATGCTAGTTTTCCAAACTTAGATTACATTGCAAAGAAAGTAGGTTGTCTAACCTTCTCCCTCTGATTTTATACCATTTACTTCAGAATGTATTACATTTTGTAAGATAGAGTCAAACAGAGGGAAATGTCTGGTGTTTAACGCTGAGGCTTTCACATAAACAATATTAAACATATAACCCCTTTGGAGTTTAAGTCTTTGTAATAATCATAATCATGTTCCTAATCACAATTATTTTACCTTTTTAAAGCAGTCATCTTTATTTTACTTAGTATTATTAGTTCCCATGAAAGGCATTGGTCTCCTTTTATCCATAGTTTTACTTTCTGTGATTTCAGTGACCCTTAACCAACAGCGGTTTAAAAGTGTTACATGGAAAATTCCATAAACAAATTATGAGTTTTAGGTTGTGCACTGTTCCGAACAGCAGGATGAAGTCTCACCATTCCTTTGTCCAGTATGCCCAAATTGTATATGTTGCCCGTCAATTAACCACTCAGTAGCCTTCTTGGTTATCTGATCACAGCATTGCAGGGCTTGTGTTCAAGGTCAGTAGTAACCTAATACTGCACCACAAGGCCTACACCATGCATCTTACTTCACTCACCATGTAGGCACTTTATCATTTCACATCTTCATAAGAAGAAGAGAGGTGAGTACAGTACAGTAAGATATTTTGAGAGAAAGAGAATGAGGTCACATTTAATATTACTTGTATTACAGTATATTATTGTAATTGTTATATTTTATTAATAGTTCCTATTGTTCATCTCTTATGGTGCTTAATTTATGAATTAAAATGTATCATAGGTATGTATGTACAAGAAAAAACTACAGAATGCATAAGGTTCAGTGCTGTTCATGGTCTCAGGCATACACTGGACATCTTGAAATGTATCTCCCACAAATTAGGGGCATAAGTGTACCAAATATACTCACTAAGGAATGTTTAGCCTTACAATGATGTATTAAGAGAGCCACTGAAATGGAATTCTTGAACACTATTCTAGTCACAAGCAGAAACAGAATTTGTGTTTCATTTTAGTTTTTCCTTAGTTGTTTCAAGCATGGCCATGTGAACCAAAAAAATTGTTGATTGGAGGACAAAGATTAACTCTTTTCTAAAATGTGTTCCTTTTCTTTAGTCTGACAGTTTAGAGGTGAGCTTTGTCATTTCTTGTCTACAGCAATTGGAATAGATTTTTTTTTTTTTTAATGCGAGAGTCATTGGTCACTTGATAACACATGCTTTCTCTTATTTCTTCATTTACTCAGCATTCCTATATTAAGCAGTGGCCATGTGGCTAATTCCAAAGCAGTACATTATTCTAATGTAGCCAACAGCCTAGCCAACAAAAGGTAATGGGAAAATTCCTAGCAGAAGAAATCTTTGTATTAAAGTTTTCCTACCAAAATATATTTAATTATTGTATCTATTTTTGAATAGTTGCTGCATACATAGAACAAAACTTACAGGGTATACAAGAAAGTACCTTTCAAAAGTAAATCTACCTCTCAATCACATCCCTTAGTCATGCTTTATCCCTTAGATACAGAGATGGAGTGTGTCAGGTTGAGGAATTGTTTGTGAAAGGGCATTCCTGAGATATGGCATGAGATGAGACATACTTGCAAATGTACAGAGCCATGAAAAATGAAGATTTGAGCAATTACAGATAAATATTTCAGGGAAAAATAGTTTATTGGGTACAGAAAGGAAAAGTTTGAGAGCATGGGAATAGGCTAAAAATAAAAACATGTAGCTGCTTTTCAAGTAGAAATGCTTTTCTCTTCCATAATACTTTAAACATTTATCATCATAAATATTTAATATAATATCCACTGAACTTAATCAGATTAAACCTATATTTATTGAATACCTGATAAGTTTTAGGCATAAGAATAAAAATATAAGCAATATATACATTCTGCCTTTCAGACATTCATTATCTAATGTTTGAGGTACATTAAAATTATGACAATATATGTTAGGAATAAATAATTAAAAGCAAAATCTCCTTTCAGCCTAGGAATCCTCTCCACAAAAGAAGAGAAATAATATGGTTTATTACTGAATATGCATTAAACTAGGATGTGACTCTGCTAAGACAAAAAGAAATCTCATTTTTTATATAGTCAAGCAGATACAACCCATTACATGCATGTTCTCAAGATAAACAATAACTTTTTCTCAATTGGTAGTTAGCACTTGACATAGTTCATCCTAAATTCATTTGGTAATTGAAAGGGGTTTATATGCGTTATTCAAAGGAAAAACGAACTCTCATATCTTTATAACATAAAGTATTTTGCAACTTGAAGGTAAACATTCTCTAAAGTTTGACTCCCAACCTCCTACAAAAATGGAGAGATAGGAACACTATATCCATTCACCATGACATTTCAATGAGATGGTGCCCTGGTTTTTGAGCAAGACATTCCTGAGCCCTAAACCTGGCAAAATTTTTATTTAATATTCCAACGTTTACATTCACTTTAAATAGACAAAAATGAAAACAAAACTTTTTTGATTTTAAGTTTTCTAAAGTAAATGATCTAAGAAAGGAAGAGGATGGACATCTCTTCTTATTTTCAAAAGAGAGAATTTATTTTCTCTTTGTTAGAGATGGAGTCTCACTCTGTCACCCAGGCTGCAATGCAGTGGTGTGGGTTTAGCTCACCTCAGGCTCAAACTCCTGAGCTCAAGAGATCTTGCTTCAGTCTCCCAATTAACCCAGACTACTGGTGTGTCCCACCATGACTTGCTAATTTTTAAAAATTTTTTGAAATGATGGCATCTCACTATGTTGCCCTGAGCCTGATCTTGAATTTCCGGCCTCAAGTGAACCTCCTGCCTTAGTCTCCCAAAGTGACAGGATTATAGGCATGAGCGACTGTGCCCAGTTAATTTTTTTTTTAATTTGTATTTATCCATGCAATGCTCTCTTTGCTGCTATAAAATTGAGACATTAAAATTTTCTCACTTCATTGCTGTTTTCAACTTTCAACTCAGGGCAAATTGTAGCCCTTTAAGTAACCAGAAAGTTCATCCTACAACACAAGGCAATTGCAACACAATGCAATACCACACAAAGCAATTGTCAGAATTCTTTTAAAATAACAAAACAACAATATTAAAAAAAAAAAAATCAGCCGGGCTCGATGGCTCAGCCTGTAATCCCGCACCTTTGGGAGGCTGAGGTGAGTGGATTGCCTGAGCCCGCGGGTTCAAGACCCTCCTGGCCAGCGAGACCTCGTCTCTACAATAAATCAAAAAATCAGCCAGGCGTGGTAGCGCATGCCTGTAATTCCAGCTACTTGGAAGGCTGAGGCAGAAGGATTGCCGGAGCCCAGCAGGTTGAGGCTGCGGTGGCCGGAAGCGGCCACTGCACTCCAGTCTGGGCGACAGAGTGAGACTCCAACTCAAAAAAAAAATAAAAATAAAAATAAAAACGAAAAAATAAAAATAAATCTATACAATATTTCTCAGAGTAATAACATTTGATGATATCATACAAATAGATAAAGGTTAAATCAGATTCTTGATTAGCATGATCATTAATTTTACATGTTAACTTTACTAGACCAGGGCAATTGCAACACAATGCAATACCCAGAAAGTTGCTTCAACATTATTTCTGAGTGTATCTATGATACCGTTTCTGGAAAAGGTCAGCATTTGAATTGGGCTAAATAAAGCACATTCTTCCTCAACAATGCAGGTGGCCATCATCCAATCCATTGAAGCCTTGAATAAAACAAAATGGCAGAGGAAGGGCAAATTGACTTCTGTTTGAGTTAAGCCATATGTCTCTTCCTGCCCTTGACCTTGGCATGTCTGGTTCTCAGTCCTCTGGACTCAGACTCAATTACACCACTGACTCTCCTGGTTTTCCAACGTGTATGGTAAATAGTGGAACTTCTAGGTCTCTATAATCTGATGAAATAATTCCTAAAATAAATCTTCTCATATACATACACAAATACATGCATATAATATAGGATCTGTTTCTCTGGAGAAGTCTGATTTATATAATCAACAATGAATAAAAAATTTGTATAACCATATTTTAATTTTATAAATGGATATGATCATTTTAGTGCTAGCATTTTCAAATGTGTACTATCTAGGTATTATCTGGTTGTTCTTCATAAAGTCTTACCCAATTTAAAACTAAACAGTAATTTTATTCTGAAGCCTGATCATCTGAATTTTTAATTAAAAATTTTTCTTGCAAATACCAACAAATTTCTTCTGAGTTTTAGTCAATTACATATGTTCCATCACATTTGTGTGAAAATTTAGGCCCTTTAATAATTGTTCTACTTTTCCTTTGCTCAGGTGTGAAAAGAAAAGACATTCATGGCCTTTATCTGGTATCAAAGCCTTATTATGAGACACCTGTCGAATGGGAGAGAGTCTGCAGTATTTAATGCATATGGCTCTAATTGTTTTAAGTCCTGAGAAAAAACCTCTCTATGGGCTTTTTTTTTGTATTGGATCTAAAGCAATAATCATATTTTTTATAATACTTAACTCAGTTTACATGAAAAACAGGCATTCACTTCGTTCATCTAACTATGATGGAGACAACTTGCATCTCAAAGTCAGCTGAGTGGCATCAGACCTTTCTTTTTAGCCTTTATCTGTAAATGTCAAATTTCTGATTGTCTGCTATTAAATGTTTTTATACTTACTCCTCCAGTCAAATCAGATAAAACGTTTTTGGGGTCAAGTTTAGGGTTTAAGCACTGCATACATTCTAGTTACTTTTACTTGTTATTATCAAAAATTACTAATGATGTTCTCACTTTTGCTTTGTTAATAATTAAGTTTTTGAGTTTGTAAGTCTAGATCCTGTTCATTCTAGAAGTACAATTTAGAACTGATTGGAAATGAAATTGTGGGAACCATTACTGGGAGTTGAGAAAGAAAAACATATGTAACAAATAATTTGTTTGTTTTCTAGCCAAATGTGATCCATAAGTAATTAAAATATTTCTGCTGTAAATAGCATAGCAAGGCAGTCTATGTGACTAGTAATGAGTTTGTGAGAACACCTGCTTTCAGTAGAGCTCAGTACCAATATCAATAACTTTGGAAAAATCAAATTTCGAATCCTTGGTCCAGCCATTCTGAGGAACTGGTTTCCTATATGAAAGACAAATCAAGCTTTGTTGTTATTGTACTTATTTATTTACTTGTTATTTATTTTGTTCGGAGTTGTTGTTTTTCATATTGATAACCCTGTGGGTGATCAGCAACATTTGAAAGGATCTCTTCCTTTGCAATGATAACCCATCTTGTCTTTATTGAAAAACTCTTTTACTTAGACAAAATCTCCTGTTTGGTGAGGTGGTTGACTTCTTCCAGTGGGTCCTTTCAGGTCCTTATGACGTTATGCTCCTAAAAAAGAGAGAAGCTCTTTTACATATCATACATGATTATGACAGGATTCAGTTACATAAGGCATAGGACATGGTCCTGTACCTAAATTCACTGGCTCTCCAAACATGAATTCAGAGAGCTTCTGTTCTTGCTTGTACGGATCGCTCTAATATATAACAAGGCTCTGGGTTATCTTAAAATAGCAGATCTCAGAATCTTAGCTCATGAGTATTTTTTGGAGTTTGATCTAGTCACTTTATTTTCCAGAGAACTGAGGATCATAGGAGTCTATAAACATTTACATAATTCCCAAATAAGAGTAAAGATAAAACAATTTTGTCTGTCATTTAAATACTCGGATAACTCAAAAGTGGGAATTACGTTTATTAAGAGAGTATTTACCATTGCCCAAACACTGTTTTTTGAAGAGGGAGTGACTTCAGGCCATCTGGACATTACACACATCATCACAAGATAAAATCTCTTACTTTTTACAAGCATTAGCTTTATGAAATCTAACCGCTACCTGGTTCCTGGTAAAGTTGGTCTGGGAGGGCAAATGCTAATTTTGGGGGTAGTCTGAGAAGAATTCTGCGGACAAATAGAACACCTTTTTAATATATTTTGCAGTTTCTTTGTGGTAGGCATAGTATGAGTCTAGTGTCATTAAAATCTGCCCGTTATTCAGATGATTTTGTTGATGACACACGTTATTCACTCACTAAGCAAATAGGAACTGTAGTATAAGAATTCTTAGGTAATATCTCTAGTCCAATCGGATTTCTCTTAGCCCCTTTTATAACCCATCTTCTTTTGGGAAGCATATTTTTGAAAATAAACAAGCGTTTTTTATTATATTAAAAGTGGAGCATCTAAGTTTGGAGTGTGCCATGTTTTAACGGCAGCTTTTGCAGCTCTGTCAGCAAAATGAGTTACTGACATCTGAGCACGCGAGGTAAAACCTCTAACAAATCAGCTATCAATTTCCATGAGATATTTTTATTCCAACAGAAGTAAAAAAAAAATCCTCTAGTTTTAAGAATTTACTTTGTTGCATGACAGATGCCAAATGTGTATTTATTATTAGTAGACATGTATATTCATTTTAAATCCAGAACCAAAAGTTACAGCTTTACTAATAGCTGTAACTTGTCTGCTTGTGCAGACACATTTCGAGACAAAACACCGTTGTTCAAGTTTTAATAAGTCACCACAGCATGGGAAAATTTAAGTTGGTCACAATGGTGACCCAAGTACATGGCTCATCAGGAAACATGAGTAAATGTGCAATATAAACAAAGATATTCGATAAATCAGGTTAAATACTTTAAAAATTTTTTAAAAATTAAAATTAGCAATGCTGAGGAAGAAGCTGTAGCCATTTTCAGTTGTTCAAAAGTCTCTTCAATCAAATGCTTGGGGACTCAACCAGAAGACCTGGAGGACAATCATGTGATTGCTTCTGTAGAGGTTTTGTCCACTCAACAAAATGGAAGCAACTGTCTTTGATATGAATACCAAAAATCATATGTTTTTAAGTAGGCCATTTTATCTGCAAAATGGAATGACTCCTAGATTCCGTGGCCCACAGCTGACAACTGATTCCCTAAATATTTTAACTCAGTTTGGCAATATTGGGATGACTCTATTGAGACCTTACCCCCCTGTGCAACAAAGACTTGTAACAAAGCCAAGTTATCAATTTTATGTAGCTTTTAGTTCCTGTTCTACTACCAGAAAACCAGCTACATATTGAATAATTATAGATCCCTCTTGTGGGACACATTTCCCTAGGTTTTCTGTTTTTAATTTGCTTTTTGTAAATGACTAGAGGAAATAGTATTAGAGTTTCCAAATCTGAAAAGAATGCTTTGCTCTAAATATTGGACTCCTTCATAAACCAAAGCAAATGGAACAACAAATGTATTTCTTTAAGATCTTGTACAAATCTATGTAGAAGTCAGTCATATGTTTTTCAAATCTACCTTTCTTCTTTACGAGAAGAATGAAAGTACTATAGGGTGTGCCCTTTCAAAACCATTATCCTTTGTTTTTTTGAGTTGTTTTATAACTGGTTTATTCCTGTTAGATAAGATTTCTATGAAAGATACTGTTTTACATATGGCCATGGCTTATCTTTTTGGTAAACTATATATATCAAATTATACCAGTATGATTATTCCCTTATTTATTATAATTTCTTCATCATCTTCTCATTATTTCATATGTTGGTGCTTTTCCAACATTATATGAAACTATCACTCTCTGCTGCACTCCTTTTCTTTGTTTCAGAAGGCATGCGGTAACAAAATCTATGCCCTTTATTCCCCTCAAAAGCTCCACAGACACTCCATTCAGATTAAAGAATATGGCAGACTGCTGTGGTCTCCCCAAAATTCATATGTTGAAATCCTAACCCTCAAGGTGATGGCAGGAAGAGAAGTCATGAGGGTGGAGCCCTTGATGATGGTAACAGTGCTCATAGAATAGATAGGGATGTTGGAAAGTTCCTGTGCCCTTTCTACCATGCAGGATTATGGCAAGAAGCTGGATGTCTATAAATCAGAAAGAGGGTTCTCACCATAGACTAACATAGACTAACATCTTCATCATGGAATTCCCAGCCTCCAGAACTGTGAGAATAAATTTACATTATTGTATAAGTCATCTAGCCTAAGGTATTTTGTTATCGCAGTCTAAATAATGAACTAAGACATAGCCTTTCGTTGTACAATGGTCATCTCCCTAGTCGGTTTACAGGAGAAATAGGAGAAAGTAAGGACACATGTTCCTCAGTAGGATAACTTATCTATCTGAGAACCATGAAGAAAAAGGAGATAAAGGCTAGCCCCAAATACCAACAAGCTGTGTTGATCTTTTACCAAATGGAAAATGAGAAATTCTTGAGGAAAGTGCAGAATAAGTAGCACCCGTGCCCCCAGTTCCCATCTTTGAGATTCTTAATTCTGTCTATTTTAGACTAATGGCCAATTATTCTCTAACTTTCTGGCCTTTCCTGATTTTCTTACTCCTGCAATTCTTGCACCCTCTGGAGTCTCTTTCTACAATTTCTTTTTCCATGTTCTGGCTTCCTGCAATTATGACATGAGGTTTTCCCTTCTTTCTTTTCTCCCTTCCTAGGATAGCCCAAAGGGATTATTCCTTCAGCAAAGAGTTCTAACTGAATAGTCAACACAACAGCCTTTAATTTCTTTTTTTCTTTGTCTTTCTCTAGACTGTCCCCAAACCGAGCAACTACCATTTAAGGAGCAGTCTATTCTTGCTTTCCCATCACCTTTCCCCTAACTTAGATTTTGATAGTTAGTAAAAGTGCCAAGACAAATGTGGTTAGGGCCAAAAACAATTTTGACCTGACCTTGGTTCCATGGCAGTGTTTTTCTTTTTTTTTTTTTTGAGAAAGCCTAAAACAAACCACTGAAGAAGTCAACGGGAGGACTCACCCATCTCCTACGTTCACCTATGCAACTTTTCCCAGTTGAAGCTTAGCAGAAAGGCTTCAGACACTGCCACTAAGCAACCTTTCTGGATGGGTTCTAACACCCCTTAGAACATCTGTAGTTGTGAGGGATGGCAAATGGTTGACTTTTCTTGGCCACTATTCTCTCAGATGTGGTAATCTTCTGGACTCTGAAGTGCTTGATCCATGAAAGAAGCAAAGTCTGCCTTTTGCATATTTCTACACAGTAGCTGGCACACTCTTCCATTCATGAATTTTCAACAGATAACCTACTGTGGTGTACTTCTGCACATTTCCGGGGTCACCTAGAAAAGAAATCTTTAAATGAGTACTATCAGCTTGTGCGAAAAGCATGTGAATTATGCAAGAGTCCTGGGTAGCTTCTCAATGGCATCACTTTGGAAGAGTTGATTTTCCTTACAAGAAAATGTTCCTAAGAAAAATGTGTTATGTGTCACTCTGGTCTCCCTTCTTACGTTAACATTTGTCAGCGTAACATGTTGTTTGCCTTTACCAAGTGACAAGTGCAGCTATTTGCCATCCTGTTGCCTTTATGTGAGGGAAGTCCTTTATCCAAATTCTTAATTGTTCTCTGATTTGGTCTCTTTCCTGGTTACATGATGTGTGAATGAGAAGGGACGTCGGAGGTTGGTTCTGGGCTAATTCTTGCAGTGGAAGCAGTAGTAGCCCGTGAGGCATACCAACCCATGTCCTCAAACTGGGCAGGTTATTTATTATCACCTAAAGAAGCTTGTCCTCATTTCTCTTTACAGTGACCTTTGCTGACAAAGAAAACTACCCACAAAAGATATCATCACCTACCCTTTCAGAGAGTCTGTTTGAATCAGAGAGAAATAAAGATGCAAAAAGCAGAGGATACAAGGAGAGAAATGAGAAGAGGATGATTCTGTGAAAGAAAATTTGTTTTTAATTCTCACATTGCCTCTTCCACTTTTCTCAGCTTTTTCTCCCGACCACCCAAATATCTTAAATTTTCCCCTTTGAATAATATTATCTTACAAATGCCAGTTATTCATTTCCTTAGGATAGGGCCTGTTTAAGAACCCCAGCCAATTTGTTAATTAATTTTTCCAAATTAAAAGAATCATGCACAAGCAACTGCAAGACGAGGTTTTCATCTATTCATTTTAAATATGACAGAGAGATGTCACCTCTTTAAGAGAAAGATGTGAAGGCAACATTCCTAGCTTCTCATATTTTCCAACCATGTGGAAAATACTGACAGGATTTTAGAACCTGGATCATTCATACCTCCTCAACAATAAAATCTTAAATTTTGAGAGGGTGGTCTATCTGGCTAGTAAACCCAAACAGTAATGACCAGAAGGAAGACTTTTCATAATTTGAGGACTCTTACCTGACCATTGTGTGGCCACAGACCTTCAGCTCATATGTTCTAGTCAGGAACTATCAGACATCTCATCCTTGTCACCAGAATTCTTGGGAAAATATAATTTTAAAAAATATTCCACCAACACAGAAAACCTCTCCATAAAGGGAGAAGAGAAAGAAAACAAGTTTTTAAAAAATTGGATAAGCATTAAACCAGAATATAAATTGCTAAGAGATTGTAAAGGCAGAAAGAAATCTCACCCTTTTATATAGACAAGAAGATACAACCCATTGCATACGTGTTCTCAAGATAAACATAACTAGTCCTCAAATAAAAGGACTTGAAAGCACCATTTGTCACACATAGTTCATCTTAAATTCACTTGGTAATTGGGGTGACCATCTGTGTTAGTTAATTGGCTTTATCTAAAGGAAAAATAAACTTCTCACAACTTTGTGACAGGAGGTAATTTTTGCAACTTGAAGCTAAATTCCCTACAAAGTTAAACTCCTATCCTCCTACAGAAATTGGGAGACAGGGGCTATCTTTATTGATGACTACATTTCAAAAAGATGGTTCCCAGGTATTTGAAAAAAACAAAAACAAAAGCATATTTTGATCTTTAAGTGAGCAACAGGCATATTTAGCTTTTAAAAAGTTTTGTAGCCGAGCTCGGTGGCTCAGCCTGTAATCCCACGCCTTGGGAGGCTGAGGTGAGTGGATTGCCTGAGCCCGCGGGTTTGAGACCCACCTGGGCAACTTGGCGAGACCTCATGTCTACAATAAATCAAAAAACTAGCCGGGTGTGGTAGCGTGCGCCTGTCGTTCCAGCTACTTGGAAGGCTGAGGCGGGAGGATCGCTGGAGCCCAGCAGGTTGAGGCTGCGGTGGCCGGGAGCGGCCCCTGCACTCCAGTCTGGGCGACAGAGTGAGACTCCAACTCAAAAAAAAAAAACAGTTTTATATACATTTCAAAACAACAGAGAAATAACTTTCAATTGCAAGTTTTCTAAAGTAAATGTAAGAAAAGGAAGGGAAGGGAAGTCAAGTTATTTTTTTTTCCCCGCTTATTTTTAACAGGAAGAACTAATTTTTTTTCTGTTTGTATTTTCACATTCATAGACAAATACCTTTTTTTTTTCTTGGAGACAGAATCTCACTCTGTTCCCCAGGCTAGAGAGCAGTGGCATGCTCACAGACACTGCGGCCTCAAACTGCTGGGTTCGGGTTATCCTTCTGCCTCAGCCTTCCAAGTATCTGGAACTATAGGTGTGTGTCACCAGGCCTGGCTAATTTTTTGATTTATTGTAAAGATGAGGTTTCATGAAGTTACCCAGGCTGGTCTCCAACCCCTGGGCTCAGGCACTCCTCTTGCCTCCGCCTCCCAAAGTGCTGGGATTACAGGCGTGAGCCACTGCACCCAGCTGGCAAATACTTTAGTAGAGATAGACAATACATACTATGAGAAAAATACTCATTCTTGAGCTTAATAAAAGTTATCAAGACATTAGAACTGGATTTTGAAATATGAGTTGGAGAAAATCATTGAGCAGACATTCAGAGAAATGTAAGGTATTCCAGGAATTATTGATTGATGATCTAAGTATCTCACACTTTTTTAGAATAATCATAATTTTAATTATTTCTTAAAATACTTAAGACCAATTATCACAAAATATATTTAGTTAAATATACATTACATAATTTCTTTGTTACTGCTTTTTGGCTTTGATTTGTGCTCTTTGTGTTTAGTATTATCATCTATCATTCTGCGAATTTTACTTATATTGCCCGCAACTCCCAAAATGTATTTCTAATTTGGAAGTTACAAAGCATACTTAAGAAGTGAGATGAGTTGGTAATTTTCCAAGACAATCACAAAAGTAATTGGAGGTTTCGATGCATTCCTGGTGGCTGAAAAATCTGTATTCCTGCTATTTCATGCTGTCTCCCAGATCTTCTGTAAAACAAAATTCTATGTACATACACGCACACATAAGTATTTTTTAAAGGTGATGCTGGTTTCCTTTTCGCCTTGCATGTATTTGCATGTGTCTCTTCAGAGAAAAAAGTGATTGTTCACAGTGACCCTGCTTGGTTTCTATGGAAGGTTGTGGCAGCATCTGCTTTTTTGTGTTTTGTTTTGATTTTGATTTTACTATATGACCCTTGAGTGATGACTTTTCCTCCTGGGGCTGGGCTGCATCGAACACTGAACATACTCCATAACCTAGTGAAGATAAGCAGTAGCCTTTTAGCCACTTTGAGCCTTTGAACAGAAGACAGAAGGTTGTATCATTGCTGTCTAATTGTGAAGGAATAGAAAGAGAAGCAATGGAACTCATGTATAGTTTGTTTTCTCTTTGATAAAAAACTCTTTCTCTGCCTCCTAAAATCAGAAACAAGACAAGAATATATTTTTTCACTACTTCTATTTAACAATGTTCTAACAAGGATGATTAGACAAGCAAATGAGAAAAGAACATCTAGACTAGAGAAGAACAAGTAAAACTACCTCTATTTGAAGATTATGTAATCTATAAAAATCAATGTTATTTTTACACTCTGATAATGAACTTCCCGAGAGTGAAATTAAGAAAATAATTACATTTACAATGGTATCCAAAAGAGTAAAACACTTAGAAATAAATTTAGCAAAGGAACTGTAAAATTTATCCTCTGAAAACAATAAAATATCATCAAAATAATTTTAAAATGAGCTCAATAAGTGGAAAATATCCAATGTTCATGGATCGGGAAGCTATTAAGATGACCATACTCTGCAAATTGATCTACAGATTCCATGCAATATATATGAAAACACTTGTTTAATTTTTTTTCTCTCTCAACCCCGTTTATTTTTTCATTGTTTTGTTCTTTGCAGAAATTAACAATCTGATTCTTTATTCATGTGGAAATTTAATGGACTTAGGGTAGCCAAAACAGTACTAAAAAAGAATAACAAAGTTTCCTAAAGTGCAAGTCATATGAAACGAGTATCCATAGAGAGATCCCAGCAGTCACATGAAGACACTCACAGGCACTCCAGCAATGAGAGGAGATAAAGCAGAACACTGGAGGTCAGAGAGATGGGGAGGCAAATCTCAAGTTTCTTGTTAAGTTGGGATCCAATGCTGAAAGAAACTAGGGTATTTACATCTTGTTAGTTTCTCCCAGGGCAAGATTTGCTAAAATGTTTCATATTCTCAACGCTCCAAGATTCAAGAAGTTTCCTTTAAGTCCCGGAGGCTTTTCACCTGGTGACAGCATGTTTGTTTTCTATGTGCTTTCCAAGATTCTGTTCTCTATCCGTGTGTCTTCCTCCTGAGGAATTTCTGGATTTCTCATTGGAAATAATTGCTTGCACCTTTTACTTAACAAAAGGTGGATGCCAGCCTGGAACAGGATACAGATCACAAGTAACATCATGCTCTGTCTGTTTAACTCTGATAAGTGTAATAGAAATCATCATTTCCCATTCTCTGGCTCATTAGCCCTGGGAAGGAACAGGAAAACAAGTGGGTATATCAAAAGATCTGCACATCTCAGCCTCCAATAAGAAAATGTGAAGAAGACATGTGGAGTCCAGAGTAGTCCTAGGATGAATGTGGGGAGGGAGAAGGTGCCACCCTTTAGCCCTTGTTCATCCTTGCTAGGACAGAGGCAGGTGGAATCTCTTGTAATGGTAGGGTACCTTGATCATGTGCAGACTGTCATTGACTAGTTCTGTAAGATGATAGATCCAGAGAGTGCAGCTTGAATGACTATTTGTATCATTTGAAAAAATTTTAAAAACCTTATTAGTATATCAGACACCACAGAGCAGAGTTTGGCTTTCCGAGTTGTTCTATATGATGCACACACACAATACCGGTTTTTAGTTAATTAGCTCAATATTTTATATAGTATATCAACAACTTAAGCATAAATAATTTTTGACTATTTTTATCTTGACTGTTGCCAAAAAGAGTACATCATATTTTTATTTACAAAATGTGTTCTTAGAGTTACATGCCAGCATGAACCGAACTGTTAATTGATGTGTTTAAGTATTAATAGACAATTATTATTGGTTAAAGAATCACTTTAGAATTTCACTCTCTGTGGACATACATTGGCTACTTTGATGGAATCTTTTAATTTTACGCAGGAGGAATATTTTTCCTAGTAGAATGTGTATCTCTCTTATGGAATGCCAAAATTACAAAATTTGTATAATCTTTTCAAATTTTCATTCCAGCAAATTTTTATTCTCATCTGACAGGTTTTACAGTAGAAGATTTTTTTTTTTAACATGGCAATCAAAATAAAAGTAGAATTTTAATTTGATGAAGTATAAATTTGATTCAATGGGAAAAAAAGATTTCTGTAAAGCAATTAATTGCCTTTCCTAAGAGTGAAGTTGTTTTTATAATAGTCTGATTTGGGCCATGTCATAGTTTTAGCTTTTAGGTGTTGGCATGTAATTCATTTTGAGATTATTTTTATATGAGATAAAGTAGAGTGATGTACTGCATAATGATGTTTTGGTCAACAATGAGCCACATGTAAGACGATGATCCTATAAGATTCTAATAGAGCTGAAGAATTTCTAGTACAGTGATATTGTAGCCATCGTAACATCATAATGCAGCTCATTACTCATGGTTTTGTGGTGATGCTGGTGTAAACAAGCCTACTGCACTTCCAGTCATATAAAAGTATAGCACATACAATTATGTATAGTGCATAATACTTGATAGTGGCAATAAATTGCTATTACCGGTTTATGTACTTTCTATAATATACTTATTGCTATTTTAATGTGCATTCCTTTTATGTGTAAAAAAATGTTAACTGTTAAACAGTCCTGGTTAGGTCCTTCTGGAGGTATTCCAGATGAAGGCAGTGTTGGTATGAGAGATGACAGCTTGCTGTGTGTTACTGCCCCTGAAGATCTTCCAGGGCAAGATGTAGAGGTAGAAGATAGCAGTACTGATGATCTTGACCCTGGGTAGGTATAGGTTAATGTGTCTTAGCTTTTAACAAAAAATGCTTCAAAAGGAAAAAACTAAAAATAGAAAAAAGCACCGGGTGCAGTAGCTCAAGCCAGTAATCCCAACACTTTGGGAGGGCGAGGCAAGACGATTGCCTGAGTCTAGGTGTGAGAGACCAGCCTGGGCAACTTGGTGAGACCTTGCCTCTACATAAATAAAAAAATTAGCCAAATATGGTGGTGCACATCTGTAGTTCCAGCTACTGGGAAGGCTGAGGCAGAAGGATCACTTGAGCCCAGCAGGTCGAGGCTGTGGTGACCATGAACATGCCACTGCACTCCAGTCTGGGACACAGAGTGAGATTTCGACTCAAAAAAAAAAAAAAAAAAGAAGAAGAAGAAAAGAAACATCCTTATACAATAAGGATATAAAGAAAACATGATTTTGTACGCCTGGACAATGTGTTTGTGCTTTATGCTAAGTGTTATTGTAAAAGAGTAAAATAAGCTAAAAAAAGATAAGTTTGTAAAGTAAAAAAGTTATAGTAAACTAAGTTTAGTGTATTATTAGGAAAATAAAAATATAATTATAATGTAGTGGAGTCTAAGTGTGCAGTGTGTATAAGGTCTACAGTAGTGGTCAGTAATGTACTAGACGTTCTCATTCACTCACCAATCACTCACTTACCCAGAGTGACTTCTAGTCCTCCAAGATTTATTCACAAATTCCCTACAAATTGTGCCATTGTATTTTATATTACATTATTACTCTACCTTTTTATATTTGGGTACATTTAAACACACAAATACTTACTATTGTGTTACAATTGCCTGCAGTATTCAGTACAGTGACATGCTATATAAATTTGCAGCCTAGGAACAATAAGCTATACCATACAACCTAGGTACATAATAGGCTATACCATCTAGATTTGTGTAAGCATACTCTACAATGTTCACACAACAAAATTGCCTAATTATGCGTTTCTCTAAATGTATACCCACTGTTAAAGAATAATGATTGTATTAAGGATAATTTCTTTCCAAACACATATACAATGTTGAAATGACTAATTTCCCTGTTGAATCATCTTGGCATTTTTTTGTAAAAAAATCGGTTGACTCTGTATGCATGGGTCTATTTCTAGACTCTCTTTTCCATTCAGTTAATCTGCTTGTCTATTCTTACACTATGCACGGGTTTAGTACAGTTTCTCTAACACAGTACTATAAACTGAGTATCTTAAAGAACAGAATTTTGTTGTTTTGTTTCTAAAAGATACTAGGTCTTATTAGCAGGCTTCTAAATCATAGTTCTGGAGGTTAGAAACCCAAGACTGGCAGCTCTATGCTCCTTGAAGGTGTTAGGGAAGGATTCATTTCAGCTCTCTCACCTGGTTTCTTGGCTTGGGGAAGGATAACTCTAATCTTCAAATGGCATTTTCCCTGTATGCATGTCTATGACAAATTTCCCCCTTTTTATGACGATACTAAGTACAGTGGATTAAGGCCCATCCTAATGACTTTATTTTAACTTGATTACTTCTATAAGCACTCTACTTCCAAAGATCATATTCTGAGGTACTAAGGGTTAGAACACAACCATAATTTTATTGGCAGGGGAAGTGACATAGTCAACCTATCACATACCATTGCAATAGTTTTAATTAACATAACACTACTGTAAGCCTTGAAATCAGGTAGGACAATCTCTTCAAATAGATTTTTTTTTTAAAGAAGTGACTACTCTAAATTCATTTTTATCTAGATATTTGACTGAGTGACAATGTCTATACACATATATGCTGGCATTTTTATTTAGATCGCACCAATTCTTTAAAATCTTAATATTGAGTTTTCCAATTTATGTACATTGACTATCTCTCCATCAATTTATATTTTTGTAGTTTGGCTTATTTTTCTTGACTTGCACATATTTTGGTACAATCAACCCTAAGGATTTCACATTTTGATGTAATCACAATTAAAATTTAATGAACTTTCAACACATCAAAAAAAATTATTTTCAGTTATTGCCTGATGCTTCCAACATCATTTTTGAATGTGACTTACTTGACTGTTTTATTTCTTTGCAATGGGTAATATTTTCATGCTTTGTTGTGTGTCTTACAACTTTTTGTGAAATTTCAGTCATTGTGTGGAAAAGAATATTAGAGTCTAAGTAATATTATACACAGTTATTTTATCTATCTATATCTATCCATTATCTATCTATCTATCTATCTATCTATCTATCTATCTATCTATCTATCTATCTATCTATCTACCTACCTATCTTGCTATTGAGTTGAGGTCTCATTGTATCATCCAGGTTGAACTATGTAAGAGTGGCATGATCACTGCTCACCACGGCATTGACCTCCTAGACTCAGACAATTCTTCCTCCTTATAGTAGTCTATACTACATTCATGTGCCACCACTCATGGCTAATTTGTTTGTATTTTTATAGAGACAAAGTTTCGCTGTGTTGCCTAGGCTGGCCTCAAACTCTTTCTCTCAAGCAATCCTGCCTCGACCTCCCAAAGTGCTGTGGTTCCAAGCATGAGCCACTACACCCAGCCCATGAAGCTATTTTAATATCTCATTTTCTGTCAACTTATTAGTGTATGAGTTCAACCTACTGTGTTGCTGAACCGGATATTGTTATTGTTGTTGATGTATTTACCTTGAGTGTATTATAGTGTACAAATAGCTCCAGTGATGGTCTACTGCTATGTTGTACTTAACATAAGCCCTAAATGCTGGAAAGTTTATCTACATGTGCATGTACCACCCTCAATTTTTCTCTGAAAAAAGTTCCTCTCTTTGGACCCTTTTCCTATTTACTTTGGTGCTCTGCTTTTGTGCAGAGTTTGTGGTTGGTAGAGTGACCTCTTCATCTTTGTTCATTCTAAGTTTTAGACAGAACTTGCACATGAGAACCTCAGGGGTTACATGTTCACGTAACTTCTTTGCCTGTTCCAGTGTCAGATAAATTCAGCCTTTTACTCAGTGCTAGATCCAAGTTCAGACAAATTTCCCCTACTTACCCCCATCTCTACCCTAGAGAGCTTTACTCCACCACGTATTGGTTGCAGGATGTCTTTGATACAAACTAGTTTTCTGCAATTCTCTCGTTGTCACCGGGGATATGATGAGGAAACATCAAAGGAAATGGAAAGAAAATGAGAAAAGCATGAAAAAAATTAGAAAAATCGAATGTTTTAGAAAGTTGGCTGAAGACAATATTTCAGTGAGAAATTACCAATTAGGTTAAATGCTGCTGAGAAGTCAGATAAGAAAAGGATCAAAAACTGATCACTGGATGTAGTACCGTGTTTACTATTTACTTTGGTAAATAGCTTTGGTGCACTAGATGTTCTGATTGGATAAGGTGAGATGAAAAATAAGCAATAAGAAAGTGATTAGTGTGTATGTTTACTTTTTGCTAAAAAGAAAAAAGAGAAATAGGATACAGAAACATCAAGAAATTAATTTTTAGAGAGAAATCATATCTAGTTTTGAGGGTCATGAAATAGATCCTGTGGATCATGAAAACCTGATGCTGCACATGAGAAAGGAAAACATTTCTGGAACAATATTCTTGAGTGGATGAAAGGGATGTAATATGATGCACAAATGGAAGCTTGGTCCTTATTTGGAATAGAGATCATTTATACCAAATTTGAAGTCACAGAGTGCATAGACACAGTCACAAGTAGATGAGTAGGAATGGTGGTGAAAGTTCAGAAATATTGTCTTTTAATTGTATTCATTATTTAATTGAAAACAAAAGCATAGTTATCAGCTAAGAATTAGGGGAAGAAAGCGTGTTTTAGAGCTTTAAATAAGGAAGAAGGATGTGATAACTTAGAAGAAAAATGAGAATATAGATGCAGGAAAAATATCAACTGTTTAGCAGGCTACCAAATCAAGTTCGGGATAGTGACTAGTGACTTAAACTAAGTGCAATTCACATGGTTCAGCAGTTTGCAGACATATAATGAGTGAAGATTTCATATAGCCAGAGTAGTGCTTTACCTAATGAAGTTCTATTAAACAAGAGATCAGAAGACTTAAAAGTTTACATAAAACAATGATTATAGGAATTGACCATGGAATTTAGTCAAGAAAAGAAGAAAAGTTAGGAAATGAAATACATAGGAACACTGATAAGATCAAAGGATTATAGGATATCAAATTACTGGAATTGGGAAGTTAGATAAAGTGAATGCTAGCATATTTGCTTTTCCTATATTTTTTAAAATCAAATTTTCTCTTTCTACCTAAATTTAGTTAACATTACACTCACATGCATCTTCTCTTTATTTTTCAAAGAGGTCAGTGAGTACATATAAGTCATTATGTATACCTTACACATAATATTAAATAAACTTTTAATGCTCTCCTAAATGGATAAAGTCTTTCTTGATTTCAGTTTTTATGAACATCTCTATAATTGTATTTATATAGAATTCTCACTTAAATTATGAACGTAATACTACAATTCATATTTTCTTGCATTCAATAAATAAGAATGTTTGTTTTTTTTCTCACTTGTGTAGAAAATGTCTTGAGAAAAGAGAATATGTTTCTGCCTATTTCACTGTTAAATAATTAGTTTTATTTTAATTCAAAACATGCATGCTAGACACATATACCCTCAGGTTTTATTGATTTGTAAGACGACTCATTTTTCTTTTAAGAATTGTGACTTTCAATAAAGAAGGACCATAACTTGAGGTAGGAATATTCTAGAAAATTTTTCATACTTAAAAAAAAACTATTGGATTGCATGAGGCATGCAAAATAAAGAGGTTTAAAATATGATATGCTCAGCCATTCCTCAAGGATCCTGAGAAATTAGGAATGGATGAGACCACGAACACAGGTAAAAAACTTAGTCTTTGGAAGGAAATGACATTCCTTTTTGAATGGATGCAAAAACAAAGCTCTGTGTAAATGAAATAAAATAGGGACTCCGGAGCAAATGGCCAGGGCTCTGCTGGTACAGTGGTTGGTGCTGCAGTTGCTTTGCTTGGCCCCTAGAACTTCCTGGGGTGCAGCAGCCAAGTGTCATTTAAAAAAAAAAATCAACAAAGCCCTTCTTGGGAAGATGCCACCAGGAGAAACTGCTGGTTCCAGGCTCTGTCCCACCATTGTAGTGCCTGACCAGAAACTGGCAGCAAGAGTTGAGGAGGGAGCACTGCAAGGGGACCCAGAGGCAGAGCCCCAATGGAGAAGACAAAGGAGGCACCCTGCCACCATCTTGAAAATTGGGCAGGAAAGTGCTCCAGCTTGCTCACCACGCAGTGACAGACCCGACCCAATCTCTGTGACTGGCGAATTAACTACTCAGGGGTTGATTGTAACCCAGAGGTAATTTCCTGAAAGCACAAACATCAGAGGGCCAGGATGAGTGCTGAGTCTCAGGCACCCTACCTCCATCCTTGTCCAGCTGTGGGACAAAGAGAGTGGTCAGAAAAGAATGAGAAAGTCCTCCAAAGAGATCAGTGGTGAGTCTGGGCTGACCCAACCCCCTCCTCCCCAGCAATCCTCTGAATGTCTGACCCCCACTGCTGGGTCATGACTGAGAGGGTCAAACCCAGGCAGAGCCTGGACATCAGCTGCAGTAGGAGGACCCCACTCAAGGATAAACCTGACTGGGGCATCTTTGCCAGTACCCAGGGAAGAGACAATCCTGCGCCTCCCCACCAGAGGGGATCCTCCTGACCATATAAGAGTGGGAGGGGAGGACTAAAGCCCCATCCACCCCCACTATCCCTTTCTCCTTCCTTGTTCTGGACACTGGGGAGATTGTGAATGAGGCTGAAGCTCTGCAGGAGACAGTAACAGGGCAGCTAGAGGAACAGTTGCAGAACCTGCCACAAGAAGGGGCAATTTTTGCTTTTTATTTTTTAATATTTTCCTTTTGTGCATGAATGTGTATGTGAGGGTTTGATCTGCATCCCCCTAGCCCCTTTTTAGAAAAAAATTTTTTTCTTTCTTCTTTCTGACGGTGCAGACAGATGTGAAGAAGAATATTAGGAGACTAGAAGACTGTTGTGCTGAGTAGAGACCTTGATTTTAAACTCTTAGAAAAGAAATCATTGTGAAAGTGATAAGATCCAGTGGGTTACTATGGGTGTAGATGTCCAAGGGGATTGGCAATAAAATTCACAATTAAGCATATTAGTGCATATCATTATATATTCATTAATTGATCATCAGTTAATATTTAACAGACTGATACTCAAGGTTAAGTGGCGAATGATCCTAATTTTTAATTCAATTTTTAATTAAATCTCAGCATTTTACATCTATCTGAGTTTGAGTTAATTTCCAAATTGTTTCCTCTTATTTCTACTGTTTCTCAGTGACATCTGTTACTGCTAGTCCCTTGAAAATGCAATGAGATCAACTTTGCTCATATTTGTTAAACTTTCATATTACCATAGCTACTGGGAGTAAAATGACACAAGTATACACTAAAACTTTTAAGACATTTAATCATCTAAAATGAATAATAAGTTTAACAAAACGAATATGTACATGCCAATAAATATAGGGATCATTTAAATGTGTTTCAGGAAAAAAATCTATAAAAAATGGGCAACTTAAATTTTATTATTTATAATCTAAATTTCTAATAATGGAATTAGAAAGTGACATCTACTTTTCTCCTTTTTCACTCCTCTTTGGATAAAGACTCCAATTTTAACATTTTATTTGAATGCATGGGCTAGGTTGTAAATCTGACTGAACTGAAAAACTTCCTTTGTTGCTTAGTTTATGTAATTCCTTTTACTTTAAATTCATTTTTTTTTAAAGGAAGTAACAGTAAGAACATAGTGTCTGGCGATCTGACTTAATTCTATTTGTCTTTTATCCTAAATGAAAAACAGATTTAAAATAATAAAAAGAGGATTCCAAAAAAAATATTAGTTTAATCTTTGCTAATTTTGACCATACAGCCGAAACTAATGATCTGTTGATTGCTAAAAATTAATATTCTACACATCTGCATATTTATTAGTGCTAAGTACAGTCTAGCAATCAGCACTATCCCCATGATAACCCTCCTGTGGTGCTTGGCAAGATAAAATAATGCCTAATGAGCAGTAAGGTACTCTTGAACCAAGAGGCAGTTCTGCTCTCCATTCTGGTACAAAGGAAATGAGCTCATCTCCCTGCCCCAGGCCGTGGAGTTAACACCGAGCAAGGACACCCCCTGGGCAAGAAAAACCCAAGCAGGTCTCTCATCACTTAAAAGGAATCTGAAACCCTTTTCAAAATATTCCTAAAAGATGAGATAAACTACCCTGCTCCATTAGTCATAGATACTTCGTATTAAACAATCCTTTTTCGGTGAAAGAGGCTTGTACTTTAAAAAGTAGAATTCTTACTAGGTGTTGTTTTATGCACAGCAAAAGTTTTGTCATAAAAAGATATCCCAAAAGAACGTGAGCTCACAAGATAATCTTGGTGCATGACGATGCTTTCAAGAAAGTGTGTGTTCCTTGCAGCCATTACCACTAATGGAGTCACACTCGTGTACATATTTTACTATTGATAATGCAGTGCACTGAATTAAGGCCATGATATATTTGCTTTTCTATTATCTAGCCAACAACTAAAGAACAAAGTGAGCACTTTGGAGAAAGCTGAAAGCACAGTAGGATTGCATCATGGCCCTCACCATATATGTTGTGATCGCCTGTCTAATTACTTTCCTTGAGGGTATGGAAGACACTTAACTTGTTCACCTTTCTGTCACCACCTAGCTTGGGGTTGGTTTATTTATTTTATTTTTTTGTAAGTTGGAGTCTCACTCTATCGCCCAGACTGGAGTGCAGTGGCATGCACTCAGCCACCGCAGTCTCAACCTGCTGGGCTTCAGTGATCCTTCCGCCTCTGCCTTCCGGCTAATTTTTTGATTTATTGTAGAGACTAGGTCTTACCAAATTGCCCAGGTGGGTCTCCAACCCGCGGGCTCAGGCAATCCACTCACCTCAGCCTCCCAAAGCGCGAGATTACAGGCTGAGCCACCAAGCCCAGCTAGGGGTTAGTATATTTTAGATATCCAAATATCTATTAAACAAATAGTGAGTGAATGATACATTTTGGATCAATTTTAAATTGCTCTTCCCTTTAGAATTAAAGACAAATTAGTTGTGTATTGACCATATATATTTTACTAAAAAAACCCAAACTCTACACAACACAATGAAAACATGAAATAACTGAAGATGTCTTCTTTCATGAAAACAATTATATTCATCTACATTACATATTATCAAAGCCTAGTTTGTGCCTGGTACTCAGGATACATTATTAGTCAAAAAAAAGAAAAAAAAAATGGACAGAATTCTGGAGTCATGGAGCTTATGTTCTTATGAGGAGGGAGAAACAAGACATTGTATTCGTGAGTAATATGCAGATAAGATCATATTAAAAGATGACTAAGTTTTGTGTGGGGGGGAGAAAAAGTAGAGCTGGATAAGAATCAGAAATGTTTCTTCAGAAGGACAGGCATGTTGCAATTTTAAATAGGACAGACTGGGAAAGCCCCATTGAGGACATTTGTTTGAAAGGGAGCCCTGTGGCCATTAGAAGGACAGAGCACAGCAGAATAAGTCTCTGGTAGTGTAAAAATGCTAAGTGTAGGACATTGCTGCCATTTAGGACAACGTGGCAGGAGAATTTTGGAAAGTGGATAAATGGGTGCCAGTGGTTAGGAGGCACCAGATTGGCAGAGCCTTGCAAGGCTGAATATTTAAGATTTAACTCAGCCAAATGTGGCGCTATTAGAGAGTTTTGGGAGCAGTGATCTGATTTACATTTAAAAAAGATCACTCTGGCTGCTTTGTTAAGTATTGACTGCTAGACTAAAGAGTGGAAGCAGGTTGATTCCATGACATTGCTAAACATATTCAATGTAGTATGTAAAAAAAGAGAAAAGTTGAGAATGACTTCAAGATTTTTAGTCCAGGTATCCTGCAGTTTATTTTAAAAAGTGTACAATACAGGGAAAGTACCATAAGCTATGCAGTGTCTTAGAATTGTATAGTGTACTATACCCAAATATAGGTGACATATTCCGTGATTAAAGAAATTTATGTGCAAGAAAATGAATTCCAATTCAGGGCCAAAATGAGAGAGGATCTTGTGTTTGGCCTTGATATAGCTGAAGTTAATATTCAAAGTCCATGCATTCACTGTTTCATTCAACAAGTATTATTATTATTATTATTTTGCCTAACTACAGGACCTCAGGTACTATTTTGGGCATTGGCAATACAATAGAGCAAAGTTCAATTAAAGTAGGCAGACAGAGAATAAACTAAAAAAAGTAAAAAGGTAGATATGTTATATAGTGATAAGCGCTTAGGAGGATTCTCCAGAGAAGGAGAATATAAAAGATCTGTGCTAAAAGGGTTTGAAACATTGAAAAGGATGCCCACAGCAAAAGATGGCCATTGAAAAGTGACTTTTGAGTAAATACATTTAGGAAGTGATGAGCACACCATGATAATACATGGGGAAGGTCATTTCAGCAGAAGAAAAAATAGAATGTGAAGTCTGATTTGGACTGTCAGTTGAGCTCTAATATAGTTTTCAAGGATGGCAGATACTTGCAAATTGGTGAAGGAGAGGATCCATCAATAATGATTCAAGTTACACAAGCTGATCTACAGAAACTGTGATATTGTAGCCCATTATCACGTACAGAATCTCATTCTTAATTTGAGGTTTAGGAACTATATTCTGATCCTTTCTATTGGGGAGTAAAAGAGATTCAACTTAGTGATGGATTTGGATATGATTAAGTCAGATGTTGCAGAGACGGTATTGATTTACAACTGGAATGTATAGATTCTAACTTCATCTTTGGTGATACCTAGATGTTTGGTGTTTGACTCTTGGCCAAGAGAAAGGCAGTGAACTTCATGATATAGTGTGTAAGGTCTGAGAATTCCCAGCAATTCCCCAGGTTAGCTTCTTTACTGATGGTGCACAATTAGCCTAACTAGTTTGACAAATCTGACTTGATTGTGTGAACAATGGAAATTGCAAGAGTTCCCCACTGAAATCTTCATTCATTGATGGCTGTTGTGAAACTGAGGTTCTTTGTATATATACTGACTATTCAAGGTGGATTAAATACAGTCCTTGTATATGCTGTTAGGCCCATGAGGAATTTGGGTTGTGGAATGCCTTTTGGACACCTGATGCAAACAGGCATTCCTTTTTTTTTTTTTCTTATACAAGCCTTATATGGGTATATTCTGTGAAGTCTATTGAGTCATTTCAAATATCTCAACTGAGGAAACAATACAAGTCCAGTGTAAGAAGAAGAGATATCACAAATGAGGTTTACACTATGTACACCTAGATGGATCTGGGGAGACAGTGACATGTAGCCAGTTGACTCCTCGAGTAGAAAGCAGATCACTCCAGAGGTCTCCAGCTTTAGATATGATCACAAACTGATTATCTTCATTGCCAATTGATGCATACTATAAAATAAACTCAAGCGCTGAAGTTTACAAATAAATTAAGTAGTTATAATTTTTAATATATATTTAAGGTGAAAAGACATAGCATAGACTTAATATACAGATAAAAGGACATAACATGAATTTAATATACCCAATGAGTAGCCATTTTAACATTGCCTAAATCTCATGTTTTTCTAGTGGTTCACTTAACTTACTCTCTAACCACTAGCTAAGGACAGAGCTGGTTTCTCAGAGGTAGATATTGATAATTGTTGTACAGCTCCCTCCCCAGTTTGCTTTGCACTAATTAGCTTTCCTATTTCAAGTGCTGGCCTCTACCCATAAGACGCAAGTTAACCTAATCAGTCCTTCCTGACCTTTGTGGCAGACAGATCCCACCACCATGGCAGTAATCATGTGACTAACCCACCCATCTGGCTGCTGCCCATCACCTGACATCAGTACCTCCACTTACCTGTCCTCTTTGTGATGACATGGAGCAGACCACCACCCAAACACCTTGATGACCTGCCCCCATCAAGGGGAGTATTTAAAAGCATTCAACCATGAGCAACCAGTGGCCCTTGCCTTACTAGACTCTGGTGTGACCATGTGCTCTTTGAGCTATGGCCATTGCCATGTTTCCTGGCTTTGGCCCCCTCCCCTACCTTGGGAAAGTGAATATCCTTTCTCTCTCTCTCTCTCTCTCTCTCATTTAATTTCTAAATAAACTTTATTTTCCAATTTAACTTCTGTGTAATTCTTTGCATCTTTCATGCGGCATCTGATCACACACCAGACACCCACAGCCCCAGTAGGCCTGACCTAACATTCTGGAGGCCCTATTGGGAGTGTGACCTAACAGGTATCTAGAGTTTTTTCATTGTGAAATAAATGAAGTAATATATATTCTGGAAAAGCTGCCATTACACCAAAATGTCTTTTTATTGAGGATAGCAAAAGGAATTTTTATTTGTTTAGTTCACTGATGATTCTTAAGCACTTTTACTAGTCTTTAGAAGACATTTAATAAACACTTGTTGAAAGGACAAATAAACCACAGTGCTGAATTTAAATGCTAACACTTTATAGATATCATGTCTATCAATGAGTGGATTAGGACATTTTAATTAGTTTTCAATGATCCATAAAATATCAGGAAGAAGAGACGAGATAAAGATAAGAAATCCATCAAGTTAAAAAGAAAAGACCTTGAATCAATCATAAAAAGAATAGGAATTATTTCCAAACAAATCTGGGAGAAAGATAGCAGAATTTTGCACTAATTGTAAGTCACCATGAAAGTATAAGCTATTATTTTGCAAAGTTGCTATCTTAGGCAGTGTCCCATTACACTTACCTACAAATAATTTTGTAATGACATGTTTATGGTATTGCTGTCTATATTTATTGCTTTTCAGTCACTTTGCATGCATTTACCTTTTTTTTGGAAAAATAAGCTACTATCTCTCTTGGAGAATTGCTTTTTGTTTTGTTTTCACATTGCATAAGGCCGTGTAAAGCTGTAGAGAAATGTGCTTTGCTCATCTTTAGCTGCTAAAATACTTAAAATTCTGGTTCATGTCTTTTCTGGAGCTGGGTTCTAAAGTTTCTGTTTAATTCTTTAATTTCCCTGATGTCTCCAAAATAAATCCCAGCTTTCTTCAAAATTGCCGGAAGAAACTTCTTTGGTCTACAACCAGTCATATACATTAGAGAAAATATGCTGTGTAAGATGTACTGTGGATTGTAGTGTGTTTTCCAGTTTTAAAAATAAAAAAGGGAAGGTGTAGATTATGAGTAAGGGAGAACTATATTTTTTACAAGGTTTGCACTGCTCCTGAGAATTCATATGGATTGCATCTTGCATCACAACATGATTCTAATAAATTAGAAGGGATCGGAAGCAGATAATTTCTTCTGAGCCCATTTATGGTGCTTACATTTCTAGCTCTTTCTCTGTTTAGTATTTGACCTCAAAGAAGCAAATACAGCATCAACCACCATGACGTGAACTTTCCCTAATACCAAATGTTAATTGAAGCAGAACCTTGCATGTAAGACTTATAAATAAAATTGAATCCCTTTAGCTACTTATATTCTTAATATTTCAAGCATCCTGTATCTTGATTTCATGCATTTATTTTTTAAACTAAAATGCTTTTACTTCCTGACAATCATTAGAGATTCATTTAGATTTTAAACATGTGATTTCCTTAGTTATTACAAGTATTTATCAATAACTTTAAAATGAATCGCAATCTTTTCTTCTTTTTTTATATTTCTGAATTCTTCTCACAAATTAGATGATTATATAGCATGTATGTCCTTGAAAACCAATACTTTCTACTCAAATACTATGTTTCTAATTTGACAGGAAACAGAAAGAGCTTGAATGACAATTTTGAACTTATTTTCTAACTCCTAGGATTGGGAGTTCAAATTTCCACAAAGACCAAACAAACAATGAAAAGAAATTTCTAATATTTAAGGCACAGCATGACACCTTACAAAACTAATATCGTTGTACCATATGAGCCATAACATTTTTTTTCCATATAATTGTACACCATTACACTATTATTAGGGACTACCTGTCATTTGAGTAGTTTCTAGAATAACCCTCACCCCAAAATGGCATGGCCTACTTAGATCTGATATATCACAGAGAATAAACATGTTTTGTCTCAATCACTTTCACTACACTGTCCCTATATGGTATTGCTGTGTATAATGTCTGTTTTCCTCTGCAGGTCCAAGCTGATTGTACTAAGAACCCACTATTAAAAAATCAACTTATAAGACATTTACTTGATGATGAAATTGTTCATCATTCAAAATTTTGCCTAAACAGGATTGACCTTTGTCCACCATTTTCTTTCTTAAGAATATGATTCTTAGACAGGCATGGTGGCACATAACTGTAGTTCCAGCTACTTGAAAGGCTGAAGCAGAAGCATCACCTGAGGCCAGCAGGTCGAGGCTGCGGTGGCCGTGAGTGTGCTACTGTATTCCAATCTGGGCGACACAGTGAGATTCCAATTAAAAAAAAAAATTGGTTGGGGCCAGATGCAGTGACCCACGCCTGCGATCCTAGCACTTTGGGAGACTGAGGTGAGAGGACTGTTTGAACTCAGGAGTTTGGGACAAGCCTGGGCAACATAGCAAGACTTTGTCTTTACAAAAAATTTAAAAATTAGCCAGGCATGGTGATGCACACATGATCTCCACTACTCAGGAAGCTGAGGCAGAAAAATTGCCTGAGCCCAGGAGTTTGAGGCTATTGTGAGCCTTGATTGTGCCACTGCACTCCAGCCTGGATGACAGAGTGAGACACCCAACTTAAAAAAAAAAAATTAAAAAATATGATTTGATTTGGGAAAAGTGAAAAGAATCTGGGCTGAATGCATTTAGAAGAACATCAAAGCAAGTGGGGGTGAAGAGAGTCCATACAGGAACCAAAATTATGGAAAAGTCAAATTATGAGTACATCGAAGATATAAGTACAAAAGTGCGGTTAAATTATACAAAGTTCTAGAAATGCATGCTAAATAAAAAGTAGGGAATTTGACTACAAAAGCCAATTAAATCATATAAAAAAGCTTGTGAGTGAATGATGGGATGTTGTGCCAGTTGTCAACTTACCTCCTCTGGTTTCTAAGTCCATCCTTGATGGCCTACTCTGCAAAAATAGAACCAGGCCTGGCTCATTAATTTTTCCTGTGTCAACTGGCACAATGTATCAGTGCTTTTTAGGAAGAAGAGGTTTGTTTTTCCGGTGGGCTCCTATTACATGACTCCTAAGTACTGAAGGAGAAGGCTTCCTTCAACCTCAGACTCTTTCAGTGTATAGAGAGCAACTGCTACCTCAGTAATTTCGCTGCATCCTCACCTCAGAACGGTGTGATCAGATACCTCCCCATGAACGGTTTCCTACAGCACTCACTCCAGTGGCTTTCTAGCGAGAATCTAATATGGCACCTCTTCACGGATGGCTTTTCTGAACTCTCAGAGTTACTTTAGGCTGCACTTTCTCCAAAGCCTTAAATAGGCTTTGGTGGAAGCAGCGCACTCTGGCTTGGGCGGGTGCTCTATCTCAACCCTGGGTTAGTGGTTGCTCCTTGTATATGCTGTTCTTTTGTTTTTTACTGTTTTCTTCACCTCTTACTAGCCAACTTCCCATTAGTCCAATCCCCTTGTTAACATGAACAAATCTTTATATCAAACTTTCCCTGTCCAAATTTCTGTATGCTTTGCTCTCTGATTGGACTCTGGCTGATATAGATGGCAAGAAAATAGCGTCACTGAATCATCCCCATGCGGTCTCCTTATAGGATAAAACTTGATCAATCCAGGAAATGTATATGTATTTATTCCCCTATTTAGATACAGAATGGTTACTTCCAGAAAAGAACATGTGGCTAATCTACTTTATGAAATTGCGTTGATACTTATTCACATCTTTCACATGGTTGGGGGTTGTTAAGAAGCATCCAGAAATAAAATGGGGAGAGAAATACATAACTTTGCAAGCACAGATATTTTCTTCAAAACAAAACCAAATAATCATCATACTTCTATTGTCAGTGACTGAGGATTCCTATCAACTGTCCAAGGTCTTCAGGCTTCTCTTTTCATCTCACTTTGAGTTTACCCTACTTTTGTTTCAGTAATTGAGGCCAAGTCAAGCTTGGTTGGGTTTATCAGGTCCCTTCTTTTTAAGACTGAGGTTACAAATGTGCAACTTTCCAGAAAGTAAATACAAACATAATATTTAGCCCATCCTTCTAGAAAGCAAGGATTTGTGACAACTGGGTAGATGATGGTGTACAGAGACAGTCAAGGTACTTTTTGCTAATGCAAAGCCCAAACCAGACCACCTCTAGACTTCCAAATATGGTGTTATTCCGTGAGTGGTCATTAATTTTACACAATCCAAATAGGAATTTGCTTATTCCTATCCACCTGGAGTTCTTTGTTTAGATTTCAGCTCCAAAACTCTGATGTGTACTTATATCACTGAAGCTATCCCAGTCTGCCTCTGAGTTTGAGGTATGAACTTCATTATTGGTCACGTGCCTAAGTTTTGTTAGAGTTGCCTTCTTTTCCTCTTCAACGTTAATTCCCTGACAGTAGGAATTAAGGGAAAGATCTGAGTAGTGGTTAAATCCATGATTATTAATTGTCCCTACATATTTAAGTTCCTCTGAACTTTCGATCTGAAGGCATCAACAGATTAACATATACTCTGTTTAGTTATGGTGTTACATGTACACTGCTCCTCTGGTTAATGACATATAGTTTGAAATTACATTGTCATTCAGTAATTACTTGTTCTAAATACAGTCCAGGGTCATGACCGTAAAGCAGTTATCTGCAGTCCCTAGTTCTTACAGCTCTGGGCCCAGGAACAGCTTCTGGTAGCAACGTTGCAGGTTGACATTTTAAAACAGCCCATTTCTGCAAGTGCCAAATTCTTACCATGATTAAAAGTCATTTTCTCTGGTCCATGACGATGTGATTATTAGACAAAATATCAAGATATTTCTTGCAACTTGCTTGTACCAGCAGATTGAAAAAATTGAAGGCTGGGAAGTATGTATTTGGTTTAATTGTGAAGTCAGACAAAGCTTTGAACTAATTTAACCAATCCTAATGTTGATGTCTGCTCACTACCTCCAAATGATTACAATTTCCAAATAAACTAGGGGTCCTTGGAAGCTGGGAGAGATAGTTATTTTTCACTTTTCATTTTTAGCGAGATAGTTTTAGATGGTCACAATTTAGAAAAAAATTGTATTATACTGTGCATAGCTTTAATTTTTTAGCTAGTGTGTACAATTTGTAATAGTCAGTTATCCCCAGATTTGTGTATTCAACTTCAGAATATTTTCTGTACTCTATTTGGATTTTTCATAATATTCAAGAACCATATTTTATGTTACTACTATTATTTTTTGAAATCAGACATACTAGTGAATGTAACATCTTTGGTTCCAAGGTGAGGTTGCTGAAGACAAGAATTATTTCCAAAAAACCATTTACCAGTGTGGACTTTTATTACATGGATTAATTTCTGCACAGATTCACATTAACAACAAATATAATTTAAATGGAATTTTATTTGTATTTACCTGTCCCAAATATTACTAATTCTTTTCATTACACCAACGACATTCCTCAAAAGACATCCCTCTTTCCCATATTGTATGCCCTCTGTAGTTCTTCCAAAGGCACTTATTTGGTAAATCCTTAAATTTTTCTTTCAGTCTCAGCCTCATCTGGCTTTTCTTTTCTTTTCCTCACTGTTTTTCTTTCTTTCTTTCTTTTTTGATGGGTTGTTTTGTACATAGATATATTACTATATGTGTGCTTTTGACTGACTTTTGATTAATGTAACATAACAGGGCCACCTGAATTATTTGTTCACAAACTAGCTGGAAAGTTACCCTAGAGGAGAAATTCTGCCAATAGGGCTATCTGTGGCAGGGATGGTTTTGTTGCTGTTGTTGTTATCTATTGGGATTGGATACTATTACATTACTGCTGTAAACAGTTTGCAATGAAATCAGTCCACGTGAAATACTTTCACTAAATTCTTTGTCTGTTAAAGAAGAATCAAATTATTGGACTGGTTGGTTAAAATAAAAAGTGATGATAAGCGGATTTCGCTTGCACTTACTGTTTCTAGCTGGAGCTTTATTTCTTTTAATTGTTATTTTATCTTATTTTTCTGAGAGCCCATTTAAATTGTTTTCATGTTCCTCAAGATCACAACCACACTACCCCAATTGAAACTTTGTGTTAGCCGGGCTTGGTGGCTCAGCCTGTAATCCCACACCTTTGGGAGGCTGAGGTGAGTGGAATGCCTGAGCCCGAGGGTTTGAGACCCGCCTGGGCAACTTGGCGAGACCTCATCTCTACAATAAATCAAAAATTAGGCGGGCGTGGTAGCACGCGCCTGTAGTTCCAGCTACTTGGAAGGCTGACGCGGAAGGATTGCTGGAGCCCAGTGAGTCGAGGCTGTGGTGGCTGGAAGCAGCCACTGCACTCCAGTCTGGGCGACAGAGTGAGACTCCAACTCCAAAAAAAAAAAAAAACAACAACTTTGTGTTAAATTAAAAATGATGATATCCAGATTTCTCTTGCACTTATGTTTCTAGCAGGAGCTTTATTTCTTTTCAATTGATATTTTATCTAATTTTTATAATAGCCCATTTTATTTTTTCTTTAATTTAAAGATGTGCAGTACAAATGCAAATCAAAACCACATTGAGACACCACCTCACCCCAATAAGAATGGCCATCACTAACAAAACAAAAAAACAACAGATGCAGGCAAGGATGCAGAAAAAAAGGAACACTTCTACACTGCTGGTGGGAATACAAACTAGTGTAGCCTCTTTGGAAGACTGTGTGGTAATTTCTGAAAGAACTAAAAATTGTCCTTTCATATGATCCAGCAATCCCCCTATTGGGAATATACCTGGAGAAACTCAAGTCATTCAACCAAAAAGATACCAGCACATGCATGTTTGTTGCAGCTCTAGTCACAAAAGCAAAAACATGGAACCAATCACGCTGTCCATCGAAGCTGGACTGGATAAAAAAAATGTGGTACACATACACAATGGAATATTACGCAGCTATAAAGAAGGACAGAATATGGACTTCTCAGCAACTTGGATGGATTTAGAATAGATCATACACAGTGTTCTATCACAGAAACAAAGAACAGAGTACCATATGTTCTCAGTCATAAGAAGATATTGAACCATTAGCATAATGAACATTTGTATACCTAATTCTCACTGTTTTTCATAGTTCTTTGTTTAGCAACTAGGCTAAGGTAGAAAGTTTTCCCATGGGCAAGAGTTAGTAAAAAAAAAAAAGATGTGAATCTTCAGACACTGACCTTTTGCCCCGTTGCAAAATTATCCACCATTATTTTAAGTGGTCTGTTTATAAAATTATTATGTTGATGAAATATGGTAATCTGTTTTTTGTCACTGAGCACTATGAGCCAATGAGCACACTTGAATACGTATTCTAAAAGCAACTTGCATGTAAGAAATGCCAACATGAGATGTGAATATTTTTTCAATCCATACCATTGAAGTATCTTCGAACACTTCAACTTTTAAGTGCATAGTTTTCTTGGTATTCTGCTTTACAAGTCAGGATTTTCATTCATCTGAGCAGTCTGATCTGGGAATTTCCACTAATGCAATATTAAACTGCTAGACTTAGAATATATTCGGTGGCATGAACACTTATTTTATATTAATTTACAACTTTCCAGGAAAAATAACGAAAACCTAACATACAATTTCTGTATTACTTTCAAGCAGCTTTAAGCTTTTCCAATGAAAGAAAACATTAAAATTAGTATAAATTTGTCTCATTGGTGATTTTTTAATAGAATGAATGCTTGTATCCTCAACAGATTTATAGATTGAAACCCTACATCCCAAAGTGATGATATTAGGAATTGGGGCCTTTGGGAGTCATAAGAGTGGAGATTCCATGATGAGACTGGTGTCTTTGCAAGAAGAGGAAGAGAGATTAGAACTTGCTTTCTTTCCATCACATGAGGACATAGGCAGAAGGCAAGCAGCTATCTGCAAGCCAGGAAGAGAGAGGCTTTTCACCAGGAATCGAATCACCCTGCAGCTTATCTGGAATTTCCCAGGCTCCAGACTGTGAGAAATTAATTCCATTGTTGTTTTAGTCACCCAGTCTAGGATGTTTTGTTATAGGTGCTATTTAATATTATGTAAGTGAATATATGAATATTTATATTACTTGAGATTATGAAGTTAAGAAGTTGACTACATTTATAATTATTCTTAAATGTTTAGGGCAAATTAAAGAAAAAAATAGGAACCAAGTTTATCGTCACTGCATTTCTAGAAAGCAAAAGGGATCATTTGACCCCAGTTCTACACTAAGACCTTTTTGGCAAATTTGGATGGTACAATTCACTGGCAATGGAGGTGCTAGTTTTCATTCTTAGACAGAAGAATTCTGAGAAATAGTTAAAAAGTATTTCCTCTCCCTGCTCATGGTTTTATATAGCTGATAAAATAAAATGATATTTTTATTCCTATGAATAATTGTTTAGTTTTACTGAATTTTATAGCCCATATTATTAATAAATAGAAGTAAATATGTATATATAAAATACTAAATTAAATAATTAAGAGTACTAAAATTGTATAGAAAAAATGATATTTATAACACCTCACTTAAAAATCAGTGTCTTTTAGAAATTCTAGAATTGAGGTAATCAGAAATTTTCACTTCATTTTTATTGAAGTGTGTATTTGATAATTAACAGTAAGTAATATACCATTCAAAAGTGTGAGTGTAAATCACTTTTATAGATGATACAGTTAATATCGCTTTTCAATTAGGTAAAGTCTTACTTGTAAGCAGAAAGGATAGGCTTCTAATGTTACAGTTTTTGTTGAAATATTTTCCTAGTTATACATTCTTAATTGTGAAAGATGAAAACAGTCAAATATGAGCTAAAACATAAACTACCCATACATTTTACCATTAAATTTTGGTAATATTGCCTTCCCTAATTTCTATATACTAGCTATTTTATATTATGTTCTTGATAACGTGGAAAACTTCTAACCAAGTATGTATTATTTGTGAGAAGCTGGTATAAATCAAAGCATTTCATATGTAGAGCAATTACCTGTATAACAATTCCAAGTAGGATGTTTAGATTTTTCTATCATGCATTGCTTTTGACAATTCTATAAGGAGCTCAGAACTGTTCCCTTGCATGCTAACCTTCACTCCTTGTGCTCTAATCGCCTTAAGTAATTAGACCTGTGGAAAAGAACCGTACCGAATAGTCAAAGGCTATTCAGACTGTAGTGTAAAAAGCCAGGGTTTCATTTTGTGTTTGGTAGCATTAAAAAACATTAAGTGATTCCCCATTAAATAAGCTTGCCAGCACATTTGTTAAAAATCTATTGAGGTTAAGAACAATCATCTTTTTATTCTGTTTTACAGGCAGAGAAGTTACGTAGGGCTAATTTTGATTTCTCATTTCTGTATAAAAAATATAATGATTCTTATGTGCTCAACTGAACATTCTAAGCATGCTACTGCACAGTGGGTGGTTTTATTTAAAAAAAAATACCTTTCAATGTGATTGCTATTATACTGCTAATGATTTGAAACAGGAAACTTTACTCTTGTGAAGAAGATGGTAAATTAATGAACCTGATGCAAACAATTTGGTTCCAAAAGTTGATGTTTCAAATTATACCCTCTGGCTAAAAGAAGTTAAAAATTTTGGAATAGCAAATTTGACCCAAATGCAATCTTAACAATTCGTGAGAAAAGAAATAATCTTGTCCCCCACCACGTTTTCTTCCAGTATGACAGAATTGATTTGATAAAAATAAAATCTAATTTTGCCCCAGATTTGAAAGTTTTCAAGTCTCCCATGTGATTCCCAAAACCCTGATGAAGTTTTTACTTGTCTTGAGACAGAAAAGAACAAAAAGAATGATGTGACAAAATGTGCATAAAACTGACGGTACCCAATTCATCAAACTATTTTGTATTTTTACATTATTTTATATTATTACAGTGTTAAAATGGCTTTTCAGTTTTGAAACAAGGGTACCAATAAAGATTTATTACTTCCTAATCATATTTGCAAAACTACTACTACTGACTGTTTTATGAGATCTCTCTCACCTTTTTATTTGTATTTATTTCATTTTTTAACTTTATTTTATTTTTATTTTTTTATTTTTTTTTGAGTTGGAGTCTCACTCTGTCACCCAGACTGGAGTGCAATGGCCGCTCCCGGCCATTGCAGCCTCGACCTGCTGGGCTCAGATGATCCTTCTGCCTCAGCCTTCCAAGGAGCTGGAATTACAGGCATGCGCTACCACGCCCGGCTGATTTTTTGATTTATTGTAGAGATGAAGTCTTGCTAAGTTGCCCAGTCTGGTCTCGAACTCTTGGGTTCAGGCAATCCTTTCGCCTTGGCCTCCCACAGTGCTGGGATAACAGGCTTGAACAACCATGCCCAGTCCATGTCCCATAATTTCTAAGCCACTTTATTCCATTCAATAATATCCAACTCTTACTTTCCTAAGACTTTGCATTTGCTATTGCTTCTTCAGAAGTGCAAATCATATTTCTTTTTTTTTTGAGTTGGAGTCTCACTCGGTTGCCCAGACTGGAGGGCAGTGGCTGCTCCCGGCCACCAAAGCCTCGCCTGCTGGGCTCTGACGATCCTTCCGCCTCAGCCTCCCAAGTAGCCGGAAGTACAGGCATGCGCTACCACGCCCGGCTGATTTTTTGATTTTTTGTAGAGATGAAGTCTCGCTGCCCAGGCGGGTCTCGAACCCACGGACTCAGGCAATCCACTCACCTCAGCTTCCCAAAGGTGCAGGATTACAGGTTGAGCCACCGAGCCCGGCTGCGCAAATCATATTTCAAGGCTTAAATGTCACATCTTTCCACCAAGAGGTCTCAAACACATTTAAGCATCCTTTCTCTCTACTCTCTTGGTAGAGCCTGCTATGGCATTTATTATATTGAATTTTTATCTTTTTGCATTGCAATACTTCTGTAATTGTACTTGCCACATTTTGTTACAATTTTTTAATGTTCTTGGCTTCTATGACACAACAGCTCCTTGAGTGTTGGAACCATGCCTAATTCATTCTTCCATTTCCATTTCCTAGAATATAATGTATGCAATCGTCATTTAATTACAATTGCATGCATGAATTTCTGAATGAATGAATGAATGAATGACTCATCATATCTACCACTAGTTCTGAAAAAATTGCCATGAGTATGTATTATTTGCTAAGTGTACAGAGATAAAATTTAAATATGTTTATGTTATTGGTCCAGAAATTTTCAACTCTGTGCTTCACAATCACTTGCAGAGCTTTTAAATCCATATTTAGTCCTCAGTTTTAGAATACTAAAATTGTTGTTTTGGAATGGTCTCTGATAATTACACATTTGTTTGTTTGTTTTAAATTTTCTTATGATTCTTATGTACAGTCAGATTGAGAACAATGTAGATAATTTCTAAAGCGAGTCTCATGATATAGTTGGTTCAATATTAGGAATTTAGAAAATGCAAATATGCAAATAAAAGTACAGATATATGTCGTTCACTTTCAATAAGTTTTCATTAATTATAGAGTGCCAGTTTGACAATATTACTTTGCATGCATTTTAATCCAGTTTAATTACATCTGCAAAACTTAGTCTCAGAGAGTATTTAGGACATTTGCAAGACTGAGAACATTATTAACCACTACTCTGACCTTGAAAACTAACTAGTAATGGGCAAGATGACTAGTGTAGATAGAGTCGGAGTTTACAACTACAAATAAATTCTGCTTTGATGTTTGTGCTACAGTATCTGTGTGATGATTTAGTGAAGTTTTGCTATCTTCAACTCAACCAAAGCTTCACTTGAATAGGGAGTGTTGCTGTGATTTGATTAATCTAGTGACAGTTTGTGGTTCCACTTTTCGAGAAGGACAGTAAAATAAGATTTAGTTGTAATGATATGTACAGTATAGAGTTTCATAAAATCTTATCTCATAAAATGTCTGAATAACTTTCCAAGTGGTAAGCAAGAAGGAAAAAAATATAAGAATTTATGACAAAAATAATAAAAGGGCCTCAGCTCTCAAAGGCCTGCCTGTACTGCCGGGACTTAGAAATAGCATACATCGAAGTGGAAACAATCTTGATGAAGCTGACGATCTAATATAACTGTTCCTTCCTCTCACTTGATTTGTGGAATAGCATCCATACAGATATGAGTTTTCCCAACATCATTGTCAATGTGATCTGAAGCTTATGTGTCTTGGCCTTAAATCATTCTGGATAGTTACAGGACAATTCACAGAACAGATTATTTTGTGCATAAAGATTGTATGACTTTTATCTGTATTTTAGCACTAAAATGATATACTCAAAAGTACAAAATTTATTTTAAAATGAAGATCCAATCATTAACATACATGTGATGGATAAATAATGCCAGGATAAATAACTAGTGTGAATGTAGGTGCTCAAGAGGGCTGTTCAAATTCGATCTCTGGAATAGATGAGATGTTATAGGTGGTGTGAATGATCATTAAAAAAAATTGATTTTCACCTTTGTGCATTCATGACAGCAGATCATAATGAAAGTGCCCGATTATCAGGTTTTTCATTCCTTCATAGCAGTGGCAAGAGGACTGTACTCTTGTCGTTGTGTTTCTTCTTAGGTTTGAGGCCACATAAAAGCCACTGGCTCCCTCTCCATGCCTCTGTGTAATCAACCCTTACCCATTATAGATACCCATGTCATGCCAGTGTCATGTAACTCTCCCTCCCAAATATCCCACCCTGTCTCCTCTTCTGTACCACCCACTGACGGAGGAAAACCGAAGGAGTGAACATGTTCTACTGCTGTACAAAAAAATAACCAGAGGAAAAACTTAATGCAGAAGAAAGCGTTTTATATACCTACCATCGCATTCCCAGTGTAGACTTTGCTGTTGTTACAAACATTGTATAATCTTAATCGTGTAGGTCAGCAGTGAAATGTTTTGTGAAATTTTTTATTTGTGAAATTTTTATTGAATTGAAATTGTGATACCTTCAGTTTTATATCTTATTAGCCTTTAAAAATAATAAAGGGGCCAGGCACGGTGGCAAACTCCTATAATCCCAGCACTTTGGGGGGCCGAGGTTAGAGGATTGCCTTAGCCCACAGGCTCAAGATCACCCTGTGCAACCTGGCGAGATCTCATCTCTATAATAAATCAAGAAAAAAAATTAGCCTGGTGTAGTGGCACATGCTTGTAGTTCTAGCTACTTGGAAGGCTGAGGTGGAAGGATCGCCTGAGCCTGGCAGGTCGAGGCTGCGGTGGCCATGAGCGTACCACTGCTCTCCAGCCTGGGCGATAGAGTGAGACCCTGATTCTAATAATAATAATAATAATAATAATAATAATATTAATAAGTGAGTGTCCAGTGTAGTGGTTCTTGAAGATGTGGTGTGAGAGGAAGAGGAGGGTTCTAGGTCCAAACCAATAAATCATGATAGAAAATTGGGCGATTATTATAAACTTCTGATTCATTTCAGAAGTATAACAAGGGATATGACCATAAAAGCCTGCTATCACCATAAAATCTTCTTATTCAAGGCTTTTCCTGTGCTGAAAATTCACATTTCCTGTTGTCGTATGTGCCATCTGTGCCAAAGTAAAAATGTTGGATTGCATCCAACAAAATTGAAAATATGCTTCACTACAAATGATGGTTTTTTTGACCCTTCAAAGTACTGATTGTTTTTAATGGATGTTTGAATCACCACAAAACTAAATAAGATTTTCATTTTAAAATGTCACATTTGTGAAAAGTCTCGAGAAGTGAGTTATTTAGAAGTAAAACTTACTACCCAGAGAAGGAAAAGTTGCACAGTTGGTGAGAACCTAATAATGTGTGTAAAATTAGAGTAACCAAAGTGCTAGGACAAGGTACAGTGTGAGAATTCAGAAAGATTCCACTCTCAGGGAATATGATAATAGACATTTTAATATCATGTCACAAGATGCTGAGTTTTGTGTGATAATCTGAAAAACAACAGCTTCTTTTTCAGGTTGATGAATCCTGAGATTTCCTCAGTAAATGTCATGCTGTAGCATTTGTAAGATTTGTGAATGACACGGAAACCCAAGGTTTTTTGTTTTGTTTTGTTTTGTTTCTGCTGAAAAGAATGACCTGAAACAACCAAAGGCCAAGATGTTTTTAATGTTTTTCCTCTTGTCTGCAAAAAAAAGATTCTAGTCTGTCTTAGAAGAACCGTATTGACATTTCTGCTGATCGCGACCTACCAATACATGGCTCCTTGAGAGGTTGTTATACCTCTTTAAACAAAAGATTGTTCTGATGTAATCATAACAATGCTTTCTCTACCAAGAAGCACTGGTGACACAAGTTCTTAGAGGTGACAGAAAAGATTCTGAATGATGCTACAAAAGGGTTTTACTTTATTAAGCAAAGGCCAGTTAACTTGAAATGTTTTTAAAATGGTGTGTACACCTAAACAAAGACCACATACATCTGCTATACACAGAACTCTAGTGGCATGGCAGATGAAACGTGTTCATCAGGTGTGAGCTGAGAGGTAAGTTGAAGGAGTGCTTTCAAGAAAATAATAGATCTGATTCAACTGAGAGTTTTAAGACGAAATGCCGAAACTGCCTTGTTTAGCTGATGTGTTTCTACACACAAACCAGTTTAACAGATCTTTGTGAGAACCTTTAGAAATGTTATAAAAAGGAAACCCAGATCTGAAAAATCAGTTGCAAAAGTAAACTAAAGTGTTTCCCCTACAGCTTAGCCTTGAGTGTGTGAGAAGGAGTCAGCAAGTTTTTCAAGATGACATTTAGAAAAGTATAAATCTTATTTTGGCTTAATTGTGTTATTTAACAAATTTATTATATCTGCATAATGAGTTCTGGAAATGGATAAAAAGTGGAGAATGGTTTTAAGGAAGTAAGTTAAGCTTAATTACTCTCTTTCCCCCCCTATAAGGCTGGCTAAAAATGTTGTTTTTTAGTTTTATGTAGGGGAAAACACAGTCTAGCAAATATCATATACCAGATAACATATTAAAATATTGTAGAGTAGAAATCTGTGAGAAGGCTTTAAAGCCTACTTGGATAAATTTTCTTTCTTGGAACTACTGCTATGTACTTTGTGGAAAGAAATAACTACACAAAAAGATAAATCTAACACTGAGTTCAAATTTGTATTAGTTTCTATGGTTATATAACAAACAACCACAAACTGTGTGGCTCAATAAAACATCAATTTATTAGTTTATGGTCTATAAGTCAGAAATTCAGCATAATGTGCTACATTCTATGCTCAGGGTCTCAACAAAAGTTGTTTTTATATTATGTTTTTTGATCTTGTTTTTTGCTAGGTTCTGGGGAAGAATCTTCTTTGGAACTCATGATTTTGTTTTTTAAGCTTCACTTTATTTGAAATTAATGCATAATAATTGTATCTCTATATTGGTGTTAATGTGATGTTTTGATAACACATTATTATTTTTCATCTTTCTGATAATACCCATTCTAACTAGAGTGAGGGGATATGTCATTGTTTTTTGATTTGCAATTCCCTGTTGATGGGTGGTGCTGAGCATTTTTTTATATGCTTGTATATCTTCTTTCCAGAAACGTCTGTTCAGGTTTTTTGCCCATTTTAAAATATGATGATTATGATGAAGATAATTGATAATGATGATCTTCTTTTTTATATTGTGTTGTTTCAGTTTCATATATACTCTGGATATTAACCCTTTGTCAGGTGGGTAGTTTGCAAATATTTTCTCTCATTCTGTAAATTGTCTTTTTACTCTGCTGATTGTTTCCTTTGCCATGAAGAAGCTTCTTAGTTTGAAGCAATCTCATTTGTCTGTTTTTGCTTTTGTTGCCTGTGCTTTTGAGGTCTCACTTAAAAAAAATGCCTTGCCCAGACCAATGTGATGAAGCTTATGTTGTGTTTTCTTCTAGTAGTTTTACACTTTTGGTCTTGAACAACCAATGGTTCAAAGAAGAAACTTTAAAATAAATATAAACATTTTTAGAGACAAAGGAAAATGAAAACGCAATATACCCAAATCTATGGGCTGCAGCAAAAGCAGTACTCATAAGTTTATAGCAACAAGTATATGTATCAAAAACAAGATCTCAAATAAACAACCTACTGTTGCACATCATTGAACTATAAAAACAAGAAAAAACTAAATGCAAAATAGTAGTAGAAAGAACGAAATAATGAAGGCAAAACATAAATAAACAAAATAGAGACTAGAAAAAAATTCAAAAGATCAAAGAAACAAGAAGTTGATTTTTTGAAACGATAAACAAAATTGAGAAATCATTAGCCTGACTGAGAAAAAAATAAAGAAGTCTCAAATAAAGAAATAAAATGTGAGATAAAAAAGTAAACACAGTCGGGCTTGGTGGCTCAGCCTGTAATCCCAGCACTTTGGGAGGCTGAGGTGAGTGGATTGCCTGAGCCCATGGGTTCGAGACCTGCCTGAGCAACTTGGCGAGACCTCATCTCTACAATAAATCAAAAAATTAGCCGGGCGTGGTAGTGCACACCTGTGGTTCCAGATACTGGAAGGCTGAGGCAAAAGGATCGCCGGAGCCCAGCAGGTTGAGGCTGCAGTGGCCGGGAGCAGCCACTGCCTCCAGCCTGGGCGACAGAATGAGACTCCAACTCAAAAAAAAAAAAAAAAAAAAAGTAAACATTACTACTGACGCCACAAAAGTATACACGATTATAAGAGACAGCTATGAACAATTATCCACCAACAAATTGCACAGTGTAGAAGGAATGAATAAAATTTTTGTGGCTTTCAAATAAACTAAGAACTTTTTTCTCCCTGACATCCTCTGATGTTTTCTTTGCCTAAAATTCCTTTTCTCCAAATGGCTAGATCTTACTTAATGATTGTTACTAGACTCTTAAGCTCATTTCAAAGTAATTAAATCTCAGCACCTGTGTTAGGAATAAAATTTTCTTAATTCATGCTGACTGTTTAATGTTGAAAATTGATAAGTGCTGTAGAAATCAATTTTTAGGTTTTTAATAAAAGTTTACAGAGAATATGAAATAATGTAGAAGGAAGCTAAGTCTTGAAAGGGAGATGTAATTTGGCTTGAAAACATTTCTTATTCTATTTTGTGTTCTAATAAGTGAACTTTCTATTCATTCAAGTGTAATCTCTTTGGGAAAAAATATATTTTTGTCCTCAATACATAGTTTCATTCCCACATATAAGTAGTCAGTGAAGATTTTTTAAATTGAAAAATGTATAAATAAATGAATTAATGAGTAAAGCTGCCTTCTATGTATGCACGTGTTTTCTTGTTTGTCATTGAGAAATAATATCATTATAAATAATTATAATGACTGTGAATAAAAGGTAATATTAAATATTATACTTACTTTTGTTAAAAAATAAAAATACCAGCAACATGATCAACACATTTTTATAAAACATATACTTAATAAGTGAAATATGTTTGTATGTTTTTAATATTAAGTGAAAACATATATTTTATTTATGGGCTTAGGAACTATAAGAATGATATATTTAGATGTTGCATTATCAACTTTTTAGTATAATAAATAGTATTCAAGTACTCAAACTATTAATCAATGCTGCAAATATCATAGTGTGAAACATGAAAATAAGCTAGAATTCACGTAGTGATTTTCCATTTCACATTTCTATCTTATGGGTTTAAAATGAAATTCAGTAAGATTTTGAAAGTTGGCAAAGTTTCTAACAGAATGTGAATAATCAAATAATTTCATGTATTTTTTTTGTAATGATTTGCCTATTCTTGCAATTTTATATCACTTGACTTTGCTGAACTTTCTCTGATATTTTCACTCACCAGAAATTTTTTGCAAATTGTTATCATTTCTTTGGATACATCCATCTTTGTGACTGATGGAACAGTAGGTTCTGAAATTTTCAATTATCATTTAAAAATTGAAGTTGGTCTTATTGTCTCCTGGAGCATGTAGTAGTTTGGCTGCCTGTCAATGTCCTACATATTGACAAATTGACTAAGGATCATTCTTTACTATATTTAGCTGTGTACTAACTTTCTGCCTAGTTAGATCTGTAAGGATTATTGAAAACAGAGATATATTGAACAAAATTAAAATACTTATGTTGACTATTTCAAAACTAATAAGCAATTCAGAAAAGAAGCCTTGATTACAACAGTATTTATGTTAGTGTCACTGCCACTTTTGCTACTTTTCATTGAAAAGCAAATTCACTGCATTAAATATCTGTTATGTAAATTGTATTGTACTGTATATATTTATATTTAGTGTAAATTTATTTGAAAAATAAACCGTTACAGAAATGTTGAAAGTGAGACTGAGACCATTATCGTTCCACGTTTTCTAACAAAGTAGACAGGATTTTATTTTGAGGGTGCCTAGATAAGAGCAAATTATATAATTACATATGTTAAAAATCATCAGAAAAATATAGAGTTATTTGGAAGTTTTGTGCGATGGCAGAGGGGTGTTTATTCATCTAATGCTACATGCACAATTAAAGTGTTTTCCCCGGTAAAAAATTTGTACAGTCTCTATGTCTAAATCGGTAATAAGGAATCTCTGTTTATAAATTGCCTACATTTACATGTATATATTTAAGGGATCAATTTATAGAGTGTCTATTGTGTAGTAAGATACACATTATGTCTTGAGGACATAGTTTAAAAAGGTATACATGATTCTTTTTCTCACTAAATCTAGAGAAAAGAAAGTAAGTGCAAAGAAAGTAAGGTCAACTGAAAGAGAACTTTCTGAGGACATAGAAGGAGAAGATAATAAGTCAAAAGCTTCTCCAGAGAATGATAAAACACCTTTGAACATATAGAAATTATGGCGTTTAAAAGCCGAAAATCTATTGTTAACTATGGAAATTGTTGTGGTTTAAAAAATTTTGAAATATGATTTACAACATTGATCTATTTGAAATTACTAAATATTTTAGCAGTATGACTTTATCGACTTTAGAGGATGTGGAAAGTCATAAGAGACCATTGCTTCATGTCAATATGAGCGAACTGAATGTGCATGTGTGTATCGATTTCATATGTGATGTGTGTATGAGTACCATTTTTTTATTCTTAGTCAAATTTAGTTCATGTAGACGTCTTTGCCTCCACTTTCTTAAGCATTGTACACAAGGTTCTGACAGAAAGAAAAAGAGGAAAGCCATCCAAAACATTAACAATTTGTAATGGCTATGTGTGATCTGGCAGGGTGAATTACAATGCTAGGATGTAATCTTCATCCCATTCACGGGATGATGTTACACTGACCTGCCAATTATTTCTCACAGGTTTTCAACAAAGAGCAGCAATGAGAAGAAAAATGAGGTGGACACAAGTGTGAAAAAACCCACTTAAGATGCATACTATGGTTAGATGTTTGTGACTCCCCTCAAAAAAATTTAGGTGACACCTAGCCCCAAATGTGATAGATTTAGGAGATAGGGCCTTTGGAGGTGATTAGATCATGAGTGAATGTCATGAATGATATGAGCACCTTACAAAAGCATGCCAGAGAACTACCTTGCCCCTTCTACCATGAGAAGATACAGAAAGAAGGTGCTATTTATGAGGAATGGGCCCTCATCAGACACTGAATATTCTAGCACTTTGATCTCAGACTTCCAAGCCTACAGAACTATAAGAAATAAATGTTTGTTTATAAGTCACCCAGTTTGTGACATTTTTGTTATACCTTCCCTAACAAACGAAGACTTCACATATCAAATTTCCTTGGGTATCTGGTGACAATAAAACAGTGAACCAAGAACAGAATGGAAAAGATATTACCCCAAAGCACACAAGCTCCTCAGTGAACACACAGCAGTAGCCCACTAAAAACTAGACAGAAGAGGCAGAGTAACAGTGATCGCCCAAGACACACAGATTTCTCAAGATGTAGGTAGGGTTGGGCTAGAAAGGGTTCATCAGTCCAAAAACTTGAGGCCATATTATAAAGCAGAGAAATCTCTTACAACACAAAAAGCTAATTTGTGAAGATTTCCATATGTAAAAACAAAACAAAACAACAAAAAACCCCCAAAAGCTGGCTATTAGTGTGAGATCTCTGGAATCCCAGTCATCAAAATTCTCACTCTACCACCAAAACATTATAACCAGTAAGGAACTGAGTCTGAACAAAGCTGCCATGAAACCAAGATCCATTTCAACTAGAGATGAAATTAATTGAACTTCCCAACCAAATGTTTTTATAGTAGATAAGGGTATTTCCATTATAGGAATGAATAATACTTACTTCAGTCCCCACTACTATGCATAAAATAAAAAACAACAAAGCACATGATGAGTAAAAACCATGTGGTTCATCATCAAGAAGCAAGGTAGAGAATAATAATGAAATAAAAAGTCGATGTCTCAGGTGTTCAGATTAGCACACAAACTTTCAAATAACTTTTATAATATTATTTATACATGTACAGAAATGTAGACAAAATATGTGAAACAGATGAGGAATTCCACCAAAGGAGTGGGGCATCCCTTGAAAACAAACGTAAAGATATATTGTCAAAATTGAGTATGAATTTTTTTTTTATCAGTAGAAGTGACACAGGCTTCGGTGTACAGTGAAAGATGTACTGACCCCACTAACTACAGAGTTTCATGGCTGCTTTTCCAGTGGTTCACAATCTGCCACTAATATCATTTTGTGATGGATAATAATTTCTTTCACAGTACTGTAACGATTATTTCAGAATATTGTACCAACAGTAAGATTTTTTTTTTAAATGCCATTACACTTTTGCAAAGCTTCTACTTAAGAAACAGTGCGTTTACTTTTAATAATGTTCTCAAAAAGCTGGAAATTTGTACCAATCCTCCGTTATTTACCCTTCATGTGTCTTTCAATACTTTCAATAAACACCTTTTTAAAAGTCATTCTAACATTGACTGTCTTCCACTTTAACCAATTTATGTGTTTATTACACTCTGTTTGAAGTAGTGTTTTTGTATGCTTATCCTTACTGTATTTATTTAACAATGACAATAACATTACTAGAACTTATTTTTCTTCTTTGCAGTTGCAATGTGATTTCACCTCATTTTCTCATTTAAGCCTCATTACAACCTTGGGAGATACGAATTTTAATCTTCATTTAATAGATAAAAATGTGTATATGTTTCCATTGACAAGATCCTACAGGTATTAAGTTGCAGAATCAGATTTGAAAACTAAACTAAATCCTATCTTTTAGTGAAGTGTTTCATTGCAAGTGTTGAACCTCTTCAAAATATTTCAATAGCATAACCTTTCGTTGTTGATTTGCACAAAATTTCTTTGTCTACTTAAATTCTGAATTGGAAAAGTGTGTCATACTCAGAATTACAGGGCCCACAGTATCACTATTATCATCCTAGATATTTTGGACAAGGCACTTTCACATTGACGTTAACTTTCTTCTTCTGATAAATAAAGAATTGGGATTTACTCCAGAGAGTAGGAAAGAATGCTAACATCTAAACATATCCAGGCACTGCTAAATACTTATATTATCTCATGCATTTCAATTACATACCTACAGATAAGACAAGAGGAGCAAACAAACTCAAAGATGTCTGTGAAATACTCTATACTTTCAAGGAAGCTGCTCTTAAAAATCAATCAATTAAACATTTTATTTGGCAAGTGTAAATCTGATGGATGCTATTCTGTATGAGTGGTGTGAAGAGGGAGTTGGATCTAAGTCTACAGGGAACAGTTTTCAGCACCTCCCAAGGTAGTTTGTTAGAGTATCACTTTATTGTGTTGACTTGACACTCTGAATCCCCACAAGGTCTAGTCTACACCAATTAAAGTGTAAATATAAACATAACAGGTATTTTCTTAGACCACCAGCCTAGAGGTACAGTAATAATGTAAAATAGTTTTATAGCGATTACTCCATGTCTCAATCACCCCAATTTCTCATTTCAGCATTGAAAAGTAGCTGCTCTTCTGGCTAATTCTGACTGTCTTCTTTCCCTCCTACCCCTCATAATCCCTGCAAGTATTTCTATTTCCAAATAGCTACACAGATTTCTAACTGACCTTGCTAATGTCACTGAGAGAACTGACGAAATTCTCAGGCAACTCATGCAAAGAATCTGTGCATCCATAGCTTATTACCTTACTATTATCTTTGTATTTGAGGAGACCCTTGACTTGAAGGCCTCTTTCACTCTGGTCTGGGACCTTGCCACTAGAAAAGAGTCATAAGGAGTCAACACAAACATTTGTCCCGAGTGCTTTGCAATCCAAAAAGTTATTTATTACTTTATTATGTGTGTCTCTTGGTTCCTCAGCCCTCACTCTCAGACTCAGTACCATCCGGGTCTTTTCATAGAGACAGTTTCTCTTGAAACCATTACCCTTTCCCTGTGCCAGACGCTAATATGCGAGTCACATATATTTTTCTCCCCATTACCCCCTCTAAAAAATTATGTTAATGGACATCAGAATCTAGATACAATATAGGGTCCAAAACTCCACTTCCTGTGTTGAATTTTTTTTTTTTTTTTTAAACTTTGCCCATGAATTGCTTCATTTGAAAATTACTCTCTCTCTGGAGTTAACTCTTGAAATTTACTCCTTTCCACTAAATTGTTTTCAGAGACAATGACAAATATCTCCATTACCTTACATATTATTTTTAAGCTTGTATACGAGCATTTTGATATTTTCTTACCTAAAAGAGATTGTTTTTTAAAAGACAACAAACATATTTCAAAACAGGACTGCAAACTACATTCAGTTCTATAAAATTTTTTTTTTCTTTCTCTGAAAATATATAGAGAATAGCCAGGCACGGTGGCTCATGAGTATAATCCCAGCACTTGGGAGGCCAAAACTAGAGGTTTACTTGAGCCCACGAGTTCTCAACCAGCTTAGGCAACATAGTGAAATCTAATCTCTATAAAAATTAAAAAAAAAAAAAAAACTAGCCAGGCGTGGTGGTGAGTGTCTATAGTTCCAACTAATAAGGAGGCTAAGATGGGAAGATTGCCTGAGTCCAGGAAGCTGAGGTTGTGGTGAGCTTGATCTTGATATCACACTCCAGCCTGGGTGACAGAGACCCTGACTCAAAAATATATATATAAAATGCGATGTATTGACATATTTTTTTCACCATTAGTGTTTAATTACATGCTTCTTTATGTTTTTACAGACTATGTAATACTCTTAACTAGAAGTGGGAAGAGGGAGAACGGTAAAATGACAGAAACAAAGGTCACAGACTCTATCTTTCCTTATGACTTTGTTGTTTAGAAATGAAAACGAACAGAGTAAAACTTCTTTGATATTAACATCGAACACACGTACTTGAGAAAATAACTATATTACAGAAAGTAAGGCATATAGTAATATAAATGTGAGAACTTTAAAGGGGGCTCTGAATTTACCTGCCAAAAAAACGTATTTAGGCAGTCAGAAAGAAGCTCATTTTATTTAGAAGTATTTGAATTTGGTTGAAGCCAGGAAAACACATGCCTGAGTATTTTCCACAACCAGTAATTAGGAGATGGAATGAGGCAGTGGATTTAGGGAAAAGAGATGAAACAGGGCTTTCTAAGTTAGATGAGAGGAATGAACACTGAAGTGAGGCTTTGAGGGAGGCTTTGGAATAAACAAATATTTCAAAAGATGCTTTTGAGAAAAAGATGCTTAAATCTGATCTGTGTATGAGGTGCATCGAGTGTGGATACACTGGTGTCTGGAAAAAAGTGTGAGGGGCAAAAGCTTGTCCTAGGCTGAGAGTTACAGTAACAGAGAGGGAGTGTAGTGAAATATGTTTTCAGAAAAATAAATAGCAAAACTCAGGAGATATGGAAGGAAGAGAGTTTTAGAGGATCAATGAGTCTCCCAAGTTGAAAGCAAAATGTTGTATATATGTGCATATATTTATTTCTGTGGGATGAAGATCAATGGAGTTTTACCATATTCCTCAGAGGATTCAAGCTTTTATTACTGAATATAAAGAACAGTGAAGGAGGAGAAATCAAGAAGGGATAACAGGAAAAAGGTGGTATTAAAAGTGATGGCAAATTGTGTTAAACTAGAGGTGAAGCAATTGAGTTTATTTTTAATAGGTTACATTTCATTAATTCCTTTAACAAAGCAATGCTAACAAAAGGAAAAGAGGAAAAAAGCAATTTTGAGAATATATGACTCAAATGTTTGTTTGCATTACAACAGATACACTGTCTTAGCTATTTTGATATACTAAGACCTTCAATATTTCAATGTAATCATGTTCACAGAAGCACCATAAATATCTCTTTCCCCCTCATAAGCTTTTACATTCTGCCCACTTGTTTAAATGACCTTTTTAAACATGGCATTGCAGACAGGATTTATTTTTATGGATACACAACAGCAGTCAGATTTCAATAGAAGAGGGAAGATAATGGAGTAGGGAAAATGAACCTCAGGACAATTAAGCACATTGTAATTGTCATGACGAAGATGGTAACTGACCATTCAGGAGAAGCTCAGACACTGACCAGTCTTTGGCTGAATCATCAAATTACAGACTGAGAAAAAAATAATTTATCAATTTAATCACTTTAATTTTCAAAGGCCCTAATTGCTAAACATGAATGATAATTAATTGCTGTGCCTGAAAATATACCTGGAATGATAATTTAAAATACTTTTCTAAACTGGAGGAATGAGAAGATCTTGCTTAAGAGATCAACTAATAGGTCAAAAGTAATTAGATAAATGTGTTAAACAGAATTCGAAGATTTCCCCAAAGAGCTTCGACTCTCTCTGGTGTACATGTTCTGAAGAATCCCTTGGTTAAATATGATGGTTCTTGTTCCCAGGATTAGGTTTTATTATTTAACATTGTTGATTTTTCAGGTAGGAAGGTTTTTCTGGGTGAGCCTGATCTAATCATATGAGCTTTTGAAAGTAGAGTTTTTCTCCAGAGGCTTGTCGAAGAGGAAGCCAGAGATTTGAAGCACAAGGAAGAAATTGAGCCCTCGCTGACTTTAGGATGCACAGGGTCATGTGAAAAAAACCCTGAGATCGAAGAGTAACCTCCAATCTCCAGCCAGCAAGTAAACGGGATCTGAGTCCTACAATTGCAAAGAAATGAATTCTGTCAACAGCAAGAATGATTTGTGAGAATAATTTTTCCCGAAAGTTTCCAAAGGAAAACAGCCTGACTGACACCTTGATTTTGATTTCAGGAGTGGTGAACTAGAATTCTAGCCTACAGAAGTGTCGGGTAATAAATGGATGTTGTTTTAGGATGCTGCATTGTGGACTTAGCTATCACAGTAACTATTTTTTTTTCTAAGAGTTAATGTTTGCTTATTCAGTGAATATTTGCAGATTTAGATGAGAAACATCTATATTTCATCATATCCCTTTTGGAAAGCACTTCAAGTTTTCTCTGGAAAACTATCTACAACATTTTTTTTTTTTTTTTTTTTTTTGAGTCAGAATCTCACTCTGTCACCCAGACTGGAGTGCAGTGGCCGCTCCCGGCCACTGCAGCCTCTACCCGCTGGGCTCTGATGATCCTTCCACCTCAGCCTTCCAGAGTAGCTGGAACTACAGGCGCGCACCACCCGGCCCAGCTAATTTTTTTATTTATTGTAGAGATGAGGTCTCACCAAGTTGCCCAGGCGGGTCTCGAACCCTCAGGCTCAGACAATTCACTCACCTTGGCCTCCCAAAGCGCGGGATTACAGGCTGAGCCACCGAGCCCGGCTATCTACACCATTTATAGATACTTTAATTTACATGCGATCGACCCTACCTCAGTTCCAGGGATGAGTGCATAATAATCATCATCAATTATGATCTAATTTAGCATAATTATTTCAAATTCACACACATGTCCTAGGTGGATTTCATCAGAGCAATCGTCAGGACTTTTTCTGAAAGTCCTTGGAAACAAATGACCCCTTTTCAGCTGAACCTGAACAAATAAGCTTATGACCTTGGGGAAACTTGTGACTTTTTTTGATATAAAATGAGGAAATGTTCAGCCCAGTGGCACCAACCCCCAGGAAATGAAACCCCCCCAAAAAAGCGGGGGGGAGGAGCGACCGAAAGTTAAGTAAAATTATTTGAATCACAGACAATTTCTTGCCAAGACCACTGCTAGGGAATTACATGAACCGAAAATCCCCTTCATTATTTAAGCCCACTTGGTTCTCCTTTCTGCTGTTTACAACCCAAATCCTCCTCTAACAGTCAATGAGCTTCACTCTGAGACTCTTTCTATCTAAATAACAAAGAAGAATAATTTTGAATTGGAATACTGACTTCTACTAATTTGTCCAGAAGTGACACTGACATATTTTTAGTCTTCATTTCCTCTTTCCTGGTTTCAGACATCAGATGCTTCTGTCATTCAGCATGACCTCACTTTAAAGCTAACAATATGCATTTATTTTTGAGTAAGAGCATTTCAGTTTGTCTTCCTGATGAATCAAGGAACGACATTTTATCAACGATATATTTTAAAAGCGTGTCTTAGAACGGCCACTAGAAAGATCCCTACACATGACCAAGCTCTCATTTGTTTTCTCTGTTACAATTTTAGATAGAAAGTATTTTATTCCAAGGCAAATTGCTTTCAAAATCTCAGTTCCAATTGTGAACCGTTGTCCCCTATACAATACTAGAAACAGTGTTAGTTTGAAAAGTACAGAACAATGTAAGTGCACAGATAATTATGCAATTGTTTGAATTGCAGTATATCCCTTTACTATCAACTGGGATTGAAGAAAAATCTCCAAATAAACAAAACATACTCTCATATTTTGTTTTATTGCTTTACATGTAACTATTCTTTTAAATTAGGTTTCCTATTTCCTTTTTCATCTGGTTTTTAGATCATGCTAGAAGAGACAGAGAAAAACACAGTACCTCACTACTACTGCCAATCCCAAGTCACATAAAACAATGTTTAAAAATATCCAGAACATACTAATTCAAGGGGAGATACATGAGAGGGTCATGGGATGTGTAATGGATTTAGTAGCTACGAATTTAAGAAAGGGCAGCATAAGCAGTCCATGTGTTATTTGCTTATCTACTGTCTTGCACTTGTCGTTCTAAATTTATAGCCAAATTAAACAGAAAGGATTTTCTGGGTTTGTCATGCATACCAGGGCTGTGAACTATAATCAAAGGGAAAGTATCTCAATTTCCTGTTCCTGGATGAAAATGATAAAGACATTAACTGCGTGCCTTCTTTGTTCTTTTGCTTATAAAATTAAATGGAAACCTGCTTGTTTGTTTTTGAAAGAAACAAAATAAAATGAGAAAGGAGTACAATTTTACCTTGGCCTCTATCACACGTCTATTCTAGTGTTGTATGACACATCGTATAAGGAGACAGTCGGGGATGGACAGAAAAAAATATGTGCCACCAAAGCTCAGTTCAACCTCTTGATCATAGGCTTGTTTATCTGGCAAAGACCCAGGCTACAGGCTAGTATATTGCACAGTGAAATGTATTTGTGAGTTGTAGAAACATTTTGAACCGAGACAAGTTTTGAACACGTAAATTACTGTACTACTGTTTCTTCACAGCAATCCTGCAGCCATTTGCACTGACAGTAATGGACACTGTCTCATTCTATTCTCTCTATTTATTTGTACCACCAACTTAAAAACAAAGAATATAAGTTTCATTCAAAAACATAAAACTTTATCAGGGTTTTTATCTTCTCTACATACCTGAACATTCTTAACAAAATAAGTTCTAAGGGCTAATATTTACAACATTTAGGGGTTTACTACATTTTACTGATTACTAAAAATTACTAATATTGATCATCACATGTTCACACCTGTTCTGGTAGCTTCTATATTAAGCATATGGCTCAGGCTAGTCTCTGCTCACTGGGCTTTTGTGTGTACTGCTTAGCATAAATCTGGTAAAGTATTGCCAAAAGCAGAAAATCAAATTATCTTAATTATTTTTATGTTTTATTGGTAAACTCAAAGCCATGTAATATGGTTATCTTTTTCCTGGATTTGTTATGTTAATCCCTTTAATTAAACCTTAAAGCCGCAATATGCTGGCACTTAAAAAGCTGCTGACTGAATCAAAGCCAAAGAGCTTACAGAGAACAGATGACACTTTTTCCCCCCAGGCCAGTCTCAACATCCTAACTTCAGCTTGAAGAGTCCTAGACAGCTGAAGTGGTGCACAGACCCTCTCTCTGGGAATGCAATGTTACAGAGGCAGTGACTGGCCTCCTGGGGCCATTTGATAACATTTCTTACTGACCCTGGAACACAAAACCCAGTGGGTTGGGTTGCCATTCTCTATGACATACTTGGATATTTAGGCAAGGACATATTCTTGCTTTTGGCAAACGTACCGCAATTCTTTTATATCTTCTCAGATAAAATAGAAAGCAAAAAAAAAAAAGAGAAAAGAAAACATTTTCAGTAAGAAGAAAAGTACACATTAACACCCACACAGTACTATGGACTGAATTGTGCTTCCCTAAAATTCACATTAGGAGACTGTTGCCCCCAAAGTGATGATATTTGGAGATGGAGTCTTTGGAAGATAATTAGGTTTAGATTAGATTATGTGTAGGGGGCCCTAATGATGGGATTAGTGCCCTTATAAGAAATGATAACAGTTTCTCTCTCTCTCTCTCTCTCTCTCTCTCTCTCTCTCTCTCTCTGTCTCTCTCTGTCTCTCTCTGCCTTATATGACGACACAGTGAGATGACCAGATGAACAGGCCACCATCTACAAGCTAGGAAGAGAGTGTTCATTAGGAACTGAATGGGCTAGCACCTTGGCCTTGGACTGCCCAACTGCCAGAATTGTGAGAACATGAATTTCTGTTGTTTTAGTCACTTAATCTCTGGCTTTTTGTTATGACAGCCTGAAATACAAACACTTAACTTGTGGAAACATTTGGAAAATTAATGTAATGAATGATTTATCATAACAATGGTTATTCTTGACAATGAAGAGGAATTTTATTTTCTAGCAACTTTGGAGTCCATAAGTAACATTGGCAGAAAGTGGAAAATGTAAGTAAAGCACGCTGTACATTAGATCTATTCTAGAAATCATGAAGCAGAGTATATAATAATACTTAGTCTCATGTTAAGATAAAAAGTATAATATTTTCAGGAAGTTCCAATATAATTCATCCCATATATGCAGATAATTAGTATTTAACCAAGCCAAAAATCTCTTTTAGAAAGCACCCTTCTCTGTGTACCACCAGTTCAATCTGTTACTTAATCCTTTTGATTCTAGATTTTTATTCTCATCATCTATGGCCCATGTTCTTGCTAAAGTAATTTGTATCTCCTACATGATTAACATACACCAGACAAATCCTCCTAGAGCAAAGTTCTATTTTGATGATTCCTACTTTAGATTCCTACCTTAGTCAACCATATAATTATTAAAATTGTTCTGACAACTTTAAAACCTTTGATTATTCTGACTTAAGTTTAAAACCTTTGGTTAACATCCTAATGGAAATTTCTGAACTTATCAACTATACTACCTTTATAGATCTACCAGGTGGCTATAGATGACTTTGAGGGATTCAGGACTTCAGTGAAGGAAATAATGCAGATGTGGTAGAAATAGAAAAATAACTAGAATTAGAAGTGGAGTGAAGATGTGTCTAAATTGTTGATATCTCATGATAAAATTTGAAGAGATTATATATTTCTGCTTATGAATGAACAAAGTAAGTGCTCACTTGAGATGGAATCTACTCCTGGTAAAGATGCTATGAACATTGTTGAAATGACAAGAGAATAATATTACGTAAACTTAATTGATAAAGCTGTGGTAGGACATGAGAGGATTAACTCCAATTTTGAGAGAAGTTCTATTGTGAGTAAAATACTATCAAACAACATTACATATTGTAGAGAAATCTTTTGAAAGGAAGAGTCAATCAGTGAGGCAAACTTTATTGTTGTATTATATTAAGAAATTGTCCCAGTCATCTCAATCCTCAGCAACTACCACCCTGATGATATCAACAGCTGGACAAGACTCTCCACCAGCAAAAAGATTGCAACTTGCTGAAGGCTCAGACGATTGTTAGCATTTTTATTTTTATTTTTTAGTAAGACAGTTTTTAAAATTACGGTAGATGCTTTTTTATTTTTTAGATATAATGCTAATATTACACGGGTACCAGGCTATAGTATAATGTAAACATAACTCATATGCACTGGTAAACTCAGAAAATTTTTGTGATTCACTTTATTGTGATATATGCTTTATTATGGTCTTCTGGAACAGAGTCCACAGTATTTCTAACATATGCCTGTAACATGATAGAATCCAAATAAGGGGAATAATCTAGAAAGAATTGAAAGATAAATTATGTTCTACTAGTTGACAAAGGGGACTATTTATTCATGTTATAATAAGTATGGCAATAAAGACATAAATAAATGGGAAAGAAGAAAGGTAATGTTTACGTTTATCCAAGTACTCTCAGATATATTGAGTATTATTTGGAGAAGGGGAGTAAGGTTGGTGAGGCACTAAAAAATAAAACTATACAGTACACTTAGAACGAATCTTTTGATCTGAACTTCAGATAAGACTTTTTGACGTTCAGGACATTTCACCAACTTTGTAGCTATTAGGCTTACTTCTTGATATCAGTTCTTTATTATATCAAAAATATTAACATGGTCTCACATTCCACAATAAATACTTTTTATATGTGAGGTTTGCATTGAGTTGTAGTTGGCTAACTAACATGTCACACTTATATAGGTTAAATTAACTTTTACTGTATAGTGAGTTCCCTATGTAGGAATGAACATTTAAGTTAGATCATGTGTCTGAATTACATTGCGTTAATTGGGTACCTAGGATAACTTTGCTGGACTTACTAATAAATTGGACTTATGAACATGCTCTCAGAAAGGAACTCATTCATATGTAGAAGAATTACTGTAATTGGTTTGGTTCACTTTTCAGATAATTTTATAAAATATTAAAAATATAAGAGATCTGAGTACTATGGATATTCGATAGAGAAAATTACTTTGACACGTGTGGTAAATAGTCATTTAAGATTTTAAAAAGGTAAACGCTATATTCAAATTTTTGTTTCAGGTAAGTCCATTTAGCGAAATAGATGAAGATAAACTTAAAGAAAACATGTTATAATAGCTACTTCTGAAACTATTATTGTGTATTTTTTTACCCCTAAATTTTGTAAAACTTTTGAGAATCTCATGTGTATGGAAGAGTGGCTTATAGTAGGGAAATTTTCTCAACAAGACCCATTAAAAATCCTCAGTAAAAATGTAAATAAATTCTGTTTGAAGACATTGAAAAACCGCCAAGAAAGTTAAAGCGTAAAGAGTCAAAATCACAGATAAGTTCATTAAAATAAGCCTAAAACACCTTACATTGTTAAACTACTCAAAAATCAAGGCAAAGATGCTTATTGATGTGGCTAAAAAGAATAGCAGAATATTAATCAGTTCCCTAATTCTGAAGACAGAAAAAGCTCAGTATCTACCAGAAGAAGTGTCCCTGTAAACATTCATTCCAAGCTCTAAATTGAGCTTTCTAGAAGACAAAATCCCAGGAAAGAGTTGGAGGAATGAAGGCTATAGAATTTTGAAACATTTAAGATCCCAATTACACTATAGAGATTTCTAGCTGCCTGGAAGAGTATAGGGTAAATATTTTCTAGGGGAAGGCATCATTTAGAGCCTCAAAAATTTTTAGTGTAAATGTCTGCTATTTATTTAAAATTTATCAGAAAGAGCGGGGCTCGGTGGCTCAGCCTGTAATCCCGCGCCTTTGGGAGGCTGAGATGAGTGGAAGACCTGAGCCCGTGGGTTCGAGACCCGCCTGGGCAGGCGAGACCTCATCTCTACAATAAATCAAAAAATCAGCCGAGCATGGTAGTGCGCCTGTAATTCCGGCTACTCGGAAGGCTGAGGCAGAAGGATCGCCGGAGCCCAGCAGGTTGAGGCTGCGGTGGCTGGGAGCGGCCACTGCACACCAGTCTGGGCGACAGAGTGAGACTCCAACTCTAAAAAAAAATAGAAAAAATTATCAGAAAGGAAGAGAAACAAGCAATAGAAGTAGATCAAAGATGATTCAGAAAATGAAGTGACTAGACTTGGACTTTAAGATAACTCTAAATAATATGTTCAAGAAGATAATAGGATATAAAATTTCATCAGAGAACTGAAATACATAAACTATTTAGATAAAAATTCTCAAAATATTTTATATAATAAGTAAATTGAGAACTCAGTAGATAAGATTAACGGTATTTCTGGAGAGGCCGATAAAGTGGAAGAATGATTTGAAAATAGGTCAGCAGAAAGTATTTAAACTAAAGAAATAATTTTTAAAAGAAGCTGGAGAGTATGGGGTAAAGAGGGAACATGATGAAAAATTAAACAAACCTGTAATTAGAATTCAATATAATAAGAATAGAGAATGGCAGAGAAGAAAGAGATAAAGGCTGAAATTTCTTCAAAGCTGATGGAAGGCATTAAGCCATAGATTTCAAGAAATACTATGAATCCAAAATGTACAAAGGAAAGTATTCTAGGCATAGAAAAGTAAAATTACTGAAAATCAAATTTGGAGAGAAATTCTTAAAAAGCAGTGAATAAAAGACCCATTATCTTCTAATTAAAAAAAGACTATGCAATATTTTCCCATGAAATATCTATACTTTTAGAAGGATCAAACATATTCAGAAAAAATATCTTACTGTAGGAAAGTTAGAAACATCTAATAAGGTATTAAAATTTTGGAAATTGACACCATACTTCTAAACACATTTTCAAAAGAATAATGACATTCAGCCGGGCTCGGTGGCTCAGCCTGTCATCTCGCGCCTTTGGAAGGCTGAGGTGAGTGGATTGCCTGAGCCCGCGGGTTCGAGACCCGCCTGGGCAGTGAGACCTCATCTCTACAATACATCAAAAAATCAGCCGGGCGTGGTAGCGCAGGCCTGTAATTCCGGCCACTCGGAAGGCTGAGGCGGAAGGATCGCTGGAGCCCAGCAGGTTGAGGCTGCGGTGGCCGGGAGCAGCCACTGCACTTCAGTCTGGGCCACAGAGTGAGACTCCAACTCAAAAAAAAAAAAAAAAGAATAATGACATTTAAAAATAAACATTTTGAACATCATGATAGTATAACTATCATTTTTATATTTTATGATAATGAAACTATGATATATTGAGACCAATTTTTCTTATAAGCATAGATGAAAAGGTTCTAATCAAAATATGAGGCAAAAGTATATAAACAAAAAGAATAATGCTTCCAAGTCAAACTGGATTAGCTTCAAGACTGCAAGATTGATTAGAGATTCATATGCAAATCAAAAATAATTATTAACATTAACAAAATATAAAAAGTTCATTTAGTTAGATGAAGAGAAAGCACTTGATAAACTTCAACATAAACTCATTATTATTAAAATTCTTAGTAAAGTAGAAATAAAGGGCAACACTAAACTCTGATTAACAATATAGCCAAGAACATAATTAATAGTGAAGTACTGAAATCATTCTCTATAAACTCTCCATAAAAAATCTATATACTGAAATTATTCTCTTATAAAATCTCTGTAAAGAATGCAGGGGAAATAGCAGACTTAGGGCATGACTGCAAATTTATACTGTTATCAATTTCAAGTGAATAAAACTTTTTCTGATTCTAATTTTTGATAGGGATAGAAAGAATATATTTATTCTCTTGACCAATGAACACCTACTATGTATTCAAGGTCAAAATGTTTTAGAAAATATAACATTTCTAGGCTGGGCACGGTAGCTCATGCCTAAAATCCTGGTTCTCAGGGAGACTAAGGTGGAAGAATTGCTTGAGTTCAAAAGTTCGAGACCAGCCTGGGAAACAGAGCAAGATCTTGTTTCTACAAAAAATAAAATAAAAATTAGTCAGGCATGGTGGTGCGTGCCTGTAGTCCCAGTTACTTAGGAGGTTGAGGCAGAAGGTTCACTTGCACCCAAGAGTTTGAGGTTGTAGTGAGCTACGATCATGCCACTGCACTCCAGCCTGGGTTAAAGAGTGAACCTCAGTTAAAAAAAATATACCATTTTGAAAACAATTGCTGCAATTTACTGGCATGCATTTTTGGTCATCTTGCAAGATCCATCTTCCTTCTTTAAGGACCAGACTGGTGAAATAGATGGAGATATGCGGAGGATCACTGCTCTTCATCCTTCAGGTTAATATAGAGATGTTTCTAATATGTCCCATTTCTCCCAGGATGCCATATTGTTTTTTAATTTATAATCTTTGCCAGGAAGGATCAGTGTTAGAAGCTTCCACTTGGCCTTCCACACTATGATTTCGCCTTCCCCACAGGGAACAAATATGGGGGTTGTACTCAATACCAAGTAGGTCTAGTCCAATTAAGAATTGGGGAGCAATGAACTCTGGGTAAGCCTGCCAGTTCAGTAGAGTAACTGTAATCCTGGTCTATGCATTCCATGATTCTTGTGTGTCCCCCTCAAGCCAAGGGCTCATAATGACACTTCAGGTATTGCAGTGTTAATGTCACCTCAGACCCTGCATCTATCGGCTCTTAAAATGCTGATTATTCTTATTTACTCAGTGCATGGTTTTCAGAGTAAATTTCTCAAATAGTTTTAGGAAAGGGCTGGAGCGATCCTCACTATATGCACTGGTGACGATGCTGCAGGGATGGCTTTTGGCCACAGACACGACCTCGTTTTCAGACAGAGGTTTCCGGTTTCAAACTGGTTTTCATCTGGAAAGTTGGCAAAAGTTCAAGAATTTTTGTTTTATTAACTTCCTTCAACCTCCCGAGAATATTTATTTATTTATTTATTTGGGATCCCTTTTAGTATCTTTACTGGCTGTCTATCTATTTTGTCCCTAACATTGTTATGCTATGTCACCCTTCTCTTTGGCTACTTCTCTGATCTTACAGTAAAATAAAATATTTGTCTCCCCTTGATGCTGAATGTCTGCCCTTCAGATTTATTAGGTTCTATTATCATCATTTCTGTCAGTATGTCCGATTCTGTAACAACACCTCCTCCATCAATCCTGGACAGCCATAAATCATCTTTGCAGTGACACTGGTGTCCCTCTCCCCGCACATTCTGCACTGCTTTGGCTATTTTCTCCAGACGCTTTTTTCAAACATAGTGCTCTGGTGGGTTTTGTGGTCTTATATATTATATCTACCCACTCAAATATGCTCACACCTTCAAGCCTTTGAATTTTTTTCTTCTGCCACCTACCACAGCAATTCTGACATTTCCACCACATTTAGTAAGGACCATCACTTTTTCATACTTCTGGATTATCACGGTACCGTTTGCATTGTCTCCTTGTTTTCTTTTGACTAGAGTGTTAAATCCCGTATCTCAAGAGAGTTCATAACAATTAACATGTAGGGTTTAATATTTTGGACCACATCACAATTTTGATCTAGCTATTTCCCAATGAATTCCCATGCATATTATCTCAGCTCCTGTAGTTTGTTCTACCTAGGTCCTGCAGCTTCGTTGGGACATAATTTCTGTCCTTTTCAATGACGCCTAATATGTCCCTGGGTAGGTTAGGTTATTCATTAAACACACTCATTTCTGAATGTATAAGAAATGTAGGGCAACCTCCTCGGGTCCTCTTCCACTGTGGGAGGTTTCCTGTCCTATCAATGTATCCTGCTTTCAAAAAAAGAAAGAAAGAAAGAAAAAGAAAGAAAGAAAGAAAGAAAGAAAGAAAGAAAGAAAGAAAGAAAGAAAGAAAGAAAGAAAAAAAGAAAAGTATTGTGGTAGACACTCATGGAACAAAAATGTTGTTAGGGAAAGAGGCTTTTGCATCATTTTCAAGCAACAGAAAGTGTTAGTCCTCAAGAAGAAGATTTGGTCAACCTTGTAGTCTAAAAGAGCTCAGATGAATCTATAGATTCATATAGCAAAATGATCATCCAATTGTGAAGTTATTTTATTGTAATTAGTGATGAGAATAAAGTATTTATACTAGATCTCTTTACATTACTGAAGAATTTTCAAATTTGATTTAGATGTAAATGTTAAGGTACTAATATATTTTTAGCATACTTCTTAATACAATAGAACAAAATATTTAGTAATATTTTCCTACTGTTTTAAAGTAACAAGGGGAGAACAATTGAGCAAAATCACATGAAAATTATGACCAATTGGCTGCCATTAAATTAAACATTAAAATTATAATTTTTAATGATAAAGATTGATATTTAATGTAAGTCAATTTGAAGTTATTGAGAATGTTTAAAAAATATGATGACATAAAATCCAGGTTTTAGAAATGGTATTATATCTTAAAATATATATTCTAATGAATTATAATCCATCAGAAAATATCACCAACTATTTTTTAACTGATTTTTGGGTTCTGAATCTGTACATGCTTACGAGTCCCAGGGAAAGGCACTTTAAACACTTTAATTTAAATTTATTTCAGCTAAACTTTAACAACTTTTAAAAAAACTGTTCTTTTGGCAGATTTTGTTACTAACTTCTCTTGTTGGTGCACAAAATTATATTTTTATACCTTGTGTGTCTAAGAATACAAGCTTGTAATTGTATAATACAATAGTCTTAAAGTATGCATATCATAAAATGTGAAGTTAACAGCCAAAGTTACATCAATACTAATTTTTAAAAAAACCGATTAGTGTCTTAAATCACAAGAAAACCAAAGATAGACTTATAAACCAATGGTACAATAATATTAGCGTTTATAATTGCTCAAGCATTTATCTTTGCTGAGATTCTTATTTCTTCATGTGGCTTTGCCTTATGTCTTCTGTGTCTTCATTTCTGCAGAACTCCCTTTAAGTTTTCTTGTAGAATAGGTCTATTGATAATCAACTCTCTCAGCTTTTGTCTGCATAGAAATGTCTTAATTTCTCCATCAGTTTTATTTATTTATTTATTTTTTGAGTCCAAGTCTCACTCTGTTTGTTTCCCAGACTGGAGTACAATGGCACACTCATGGACACTGTAGCCTAGACCTGCTGGGCTCAGGCGATCCTTCCACCTCAGTCTTCCAAGCAGCTGGAGTTACAGGCATGAGCTACACACTCAGCTTATTTTTTGATTTAATTGTAAAGACATGGTCTCATCAAGTTGCCCAGGTTGGTCTCAAACCCCTGGGCTCAGGTAATCCTCTAACTTCAGTCTCCAAAAGTGCTGGGATTACAGGCTTAAACCACTGTGCCCAGCTTCTCCTTCACTTTTAAAGAAGAGTTTTGTCAAATATAGAAGTCTTGGTTGACAGTTTTTAAAATTTTCTCTTATTTTTGAACATTGAATATATCAGCTCACTAACTTTTGGCCTTCAAGGATTCAAATAAAAAATATGCTTACCACATATATTAAGGATTTCCTGTATCTGAAAAGTTCTCTCTTACTGCTTTCAAAAGTCTCTTTGTTTTTGACTTTTAACAGTTTGATGCATATGATAAAATGTGAAATTATCAGCCAAAGTTACATCAATACTGATTTTTATACTAATTTTTTAAAAAAACCATTAGTTTCTGAAATCACAAGAAACTAATGAATTTCGGTGTGGACCAATTTGTATTCATCAGATTCGAGTCACTGAGCATTTTGGATATTTCTATTTAAGTCTTTCATGAAAGTTATGAAGTTTTTAACTATCATTTCTTCAAATATTCTCTCTGTCCTTTTTTCTCTCTCTTCTCCTTCTAGGATTCCATCAGTGCATTCTCTTGATGGTGTCCCACAGATCTCTTAAATTTGAATCTAATTTTCTTCAATCTTTTTTTTTCTGTTCCTCAGACTCTATCATTGCTATTGTCCTATTTTCAAGCTCACTAATTCTTTCTTTTGCCTACTCAAATCTGAAGTTGAATTCCCCTAGTTAATTTTTTTCATTTCATTTATTGTACTTTTTTAGCACCTGGACTTTTTTTAGGATTTTTATCTTTTTATTGATATTTCCATTTTGTTTACACCTCCAGGTCTTTCTTTATTTCTTTGAGTATCTTTGCGACAGTTGTTTTCATTTCTCTGATGAATTGACCTGACACTAGGTTTCTATCACACAACTTTTGCTATTTTAGTTATTTCCTCTGCATGGGCCATATTTTTTTTCATTATTTGTGTGTCTTTTGAATTTTTTGTTGAAATCTGAAAATTTGAATCTAACAATGTGAAATCTCTGGAATTCAGATTCTCCTCCTTCCCTAGGGGTTCCTGGACTTTTGCTGTTGTTGTTGTTGTTGTTGTAGGCTGTCTCTGATTCAAATATTATCTTGAGATTTAAACTTAAGATCTCAGTTCTTTTCTGAGCCTTTGCCTTCCTCCAGGCATGTTCTGTGACTTTCTAATCCCATGAGAATGAGAGAAAAATGGACAAGAAAAAAAAAAAGTACAGGTTTTTAAGATGCCCTGAAAGTTATTTCAGCTGGAAAGGGCAATACTTGCAAAAATGTGGAGCAATGAAAGACAATGAATACATTCTCTTTGTCTGGACATCTGTGACCAGAGGCAGCAACCATAAAACAGAGCACAGATCTCTGGTATTTGAGACAGATTTTTTTTTTTTTGCCCAACCTAACTCTGGCAAGATTGTGTAATCTTCTCCAGAATCATGTTCACGTCTGTCAAGGAGGTGGTTGGAAGGCGGGGAAGGGATGGGGATGGGTAGATTTTGCTAAGCTAAAAGGCAAATTGACTAAAATTAACTGCAATTTACTACCTACACCTTCCCTAGGAAGTTGCAAGCCTTCTATAGACCGTAGAGTTCTAGATAATTACATAAGACAGAGTCAGCCAGTGCAATTGTTTTTGGATAGAGAAACAGATTTCTGATGCTGTCTGTTCCACCATTCTTCTATGAATCCTCTAGAGTTCTTTTATTGTTAAATAATATAAAAGAGAAATCATACACAGAAAACACTAACAATAATAGTGTTACCTGCATATCAGCCATCCAGCATTTTACTTAGTGCTTTACATAGATTACTGGATAGAAGTCTAAAAAAAATTGAGTTGATTACAATTTTGTCATTACTTTATAGGAGAAATCTTGGGAAAATAAAAGAGAGCAGCCAGTGTGCAAATTCAGGTGAACTTAATGCCAAACTTTGTACTTTTACTTGTAGATTTTGTGTAGACATCTTGGCTCAGAATTTACAGACTGGTTAGCATGTAGGTCTGTGACCCACTCTTTATTTAACAATTATCTGAATTGGTAAAAAGAAAAAATTAGATATTGGGTGACATGCTGACTCTTTCTAAGAAAAGACAACAGAACATCATAAAGAGTAATGCCAGTTAAAGAGTATTTATTTCCAAGAGTTTCCTTTGTAAACCAAGTTTGTGTTAAATGCCAGTTAGAGAGATTCTGTTGTGTAATTATAGCATTTCCCAACCATATGAGGGTATGCTATTTATATTTTTGTATGATTTATGTCTTAGCTCAGTAATCTGGTGATTAGATACAGAGCTTCTTACAGTGCGAGGTACATAAGAAGGAAGATGTAAATATTGATGATCACAGTTGGACTGAGCAAATTAGTGCTTGTTATTACAAATTCTTTTTTTTTTTTTTTTGAGTTGGAGTCCCACTCTGTCGCCCAGACAGGAGTGCACTGGTCGCTCCTGGCCACCGCATCCTCGACCTGCTGGGCCCCGGCGACTCTTCCGCCTCAGCCTTCCAAGTAGCTGGAACTACAGGCTCACGCCACCATGCCCAGCTAGTTTTTGATTTATTATAGAGGTGAGGTCTAGCCAAGTTGCCCAGGCAGGTCTCTAACCAGTGGGCTCATGCAATCCACTCACCTCGGCCTCCCAAAGCATGGGATTACAGGCTGAGCCACCGAGCCTGGTTGTTGTTACAAATTCTAAGAGAACCTTTCTAAATTGTTTTTTCATAGTAGAGATTTTTATACTTAGCTTATTCTATTTTGTTATCCAGTCAAAACCAGAAATCTGAATTGATTTCTGAAAATTCAAAACACTGTAAGTTCAATGCCATTTTTGAAGATTTATATTCATATTAATAGTTATCTATCTATAATCTGTCTACCTCTCTGTGTACCTATCTGTCTTAATCTCCAGTTCTTTAAGGTTTTCTGTAATTAAATCTTGAATTAGATAGTTTTAATACCTGCATTAGCATGTTATTTGCATGTCACACAAGGGGAACACTAAATAAAGCTACCCGTCTAAGTTCATTTTTGTTGTGTAATAGAATACCACTGATTGGATAATTTATAATAAATACAAATTTATTTGGTTCACAGTGCTGGATTCTGGGAAGTCTAAAAACTTGGCACTAGCATTTGGCAAAAGCCTTCATGGTACATCATCCAATGATTGAAAGGCAGACATGCAAGAAGAGGTGAGGTCAAGAAAGTAAGAGAGAACCAAAATCACTTTTATAATAAATCCGCTCTTGTTTTAAGACGCACTTCCAGGTCATTGGTTCATTCATGAGAGTAGAGCCCTCATGACCTAATTACCTCTTAAAGATCCCACCTCTCCAAAAAATATACCTGCATACACATGTTTATTGCAGCACAATTTGCAATCACAAAAACACGGAACCAACTGTGCTGCTTATCAAAACTGGACAAGATGTTTTAAAAAGTGGTGCATATACACAATGGAATATTATGTAGTCATAAAGAATAACAAAATTATGGACTTTGCAGCAACTCGGATGGATTTAGTGTCTATAATACTCAGTGATTTGTCACAGAAACAAAGAACTGAGGACCACATGTTCTCACTTATAAGTAGAACCTGGACATTTACCATAATACAATAAGAAAGGGATTATCAGTAGCCGGAAACTCCCTGAGGAGAAGGGGTGGCACATATAACATTCATAAGGGTACTTGATCTCAAATCAGGCAAAGTGGGGAACAAAGGGAGACCTGAACTTTACCTGTATGATGACCACTTGTATACCTAATCCTGAAATGTACCCCACATCTCCAAAATAAAATAAAGTAAATAATAATTTTTAAAAATCCCATCTCTCAACACTGTTGCCTTGGGGATAAGTTTCCAACATGTAAACTTTCAGTGACACATTCAAACCAAAGTGCCATCTAATGGTACAAACTCTGACTCTAAACAAAATGAAAAGTGGAATTGTGTTTCAAGCTGAGTGACCCAAATTTAATTCTAATTTGTTTATAGTGGTAAAAACCCTGATTCACGTTACGTAGTTGTCTCACTTAGGCAAAGATAGACAAAACAGTTCTTTGTAGTCAAAGCAAGTGAGGATTCTTTTCTATTGAAAATGCAAACATACTCCCAGTATATTGTTGAATTTTATTCACCTGAATTCAAGTCTATTCAGAATAAAATTCAGTGGTGTAAATTTGACTTTTAAAAAAATTATGACATCTGAATATGTAGACATCAAATAAAGTCGAATAGAAATTTTCACATAACAAAGAGACAGTCAAATTTCCCTTAAAAACAGCTAGTCATTTCATACAGTGTAGCAGAATATTATTATGGAAACATCTACTATTTTATTTAATTTCACCACCTGTCACCAGTGGCATAAATCTTTCAACATCATTGTGAAAAAGTACAGTTTCTGGAAGACAAGAGAATAGAAATTTGAAACATGACTGTTGACTGTTATACTGTAGAAATGTCAGATTTTAGAGGAGCAAGGGAATGAGCAGGATTTCACATAGACCGACAAAATGGTAACAGAAGCGTTGTATTTTATGGGATAAAGAAGAAGAGAGCAGTAAATTAGAGATATTAAAAAAATGAATGAAACATAATAAAGTCGGAAATTTAAAAAACTGAAAAGTGTAAGGGCATTAAAATAGAGGAAAATAATGTGGACAACGTAGAAGTATAAAGGTTTATTTAAACATTTGTTTAAAGTCTAAAAATTTATTCTTCAATACTAGTCAAGATGGAGGAATTGCGCACATTTTCCCCCAAAATAATACCACTAGTTAGACACTGCATACAAATTCTTTTTATCTAAGAGGGAGAAGATGGGCTTTCTTTAACAAGTAGAAAAAGGCCTTCAAGAAAAACTATTGCTTCAGGAAGTGTTCTATAATATCTTGCTTCAAATATTGATGCAGATATCTCTTAAGAAATAGGTTGAGGAAAATGAATGTTTACTGCTTCATCGAACAATTTGCTGTGAGAAAGATTCACTCTAATACTTTCTACTAAATGATAATTCAAATATGTCTTCAAAAAACAAAGGTACATAATTGATACAAGCAAAAAGTCATGTAAATAAAATATTTACTTTCCTTAATTGTATTTTTTATGTGGAATTGAGAAAAATGGTCTTTAAAAAAGATGTTTACAGATCATGAATCTTTGCCTTTAAAGTACATGGAAACTTCACCTCTAGGATTGCATTTAAAATACGTACAAAGAATGTAAGAATTAAATAAGGTGATGTTTTCTAATTACAAATGCTCAAGTATTTATTAGGATGAACTTTACATTAAGAATTTATATTTACATATTGTAATAATTAAACCTTAGAGTCTGGTCCCAACTTGCAAACTCAAAATTTCAAAATGAAGAAAAGTGAAATGAATGCCATTCTTCTTCTAAAGGCATTGTATGGTGATATAAAAAAAAATGATAAGAAGATAAATTTTTTTTTTTTTTTTTGAGTTGGAGTCTCACTCCGTCACCCAGACTGGAGTGCAGTGGCCACTCCCGGCCACCGCAGCCTCGAACTGCTGGGCTCCGGTGATCCTTCCGCCTCAGCCTTCCAAGTAGCTGGAACTACAGGCACGCGCTACCACGCCTGGCTGATTTTTTGATTTATTGTAGAGATGAGGTCTCGCCAAGTTGCCCAGGCGGGTCTCGAACCCACGGGCTCAGGCAATTCACTCACCTCAGCCTCCCAAGGCGCGGGATTACAGGCTGAGTCACCGAGCCTGGCAAAAGGTAATTTTAATTTTTGTTTATAAATGCTCTATTTACAAGTGTACATTGGGCAGTTCTGGCTACTATAATGAAGTACCATACACTGAATGTTTTATAAACAAAAGAGGGTGATTACCAGGGACCAGGGGTCAGTGAGAAATAGAGGAGATATTGGTCTAGGGTTCCTTTTATAAAGACAGAAATTCCATTCATAAGGTTTCCACCCTCATAATTTAATTACTTCTCCAAAGCCCTGTCTCCTAATACTGCCACATTGGGGGTTAGGATTTCAACATATGAATTTTGAGGGAACACACATGTTCAATCTGTTGCAAAAGTTATGTTTAAATATTAAGATTAACTGAATTGTCATGGGACAATTTATATAATGATAAAGCCAATATAAGTCAAAAATTGAAACAGTAAATTAAAAAAAATTACCATTCATATAAAAAAATCAAAACTGGTTTCTATTTGGAGTGGACATTCAGTTTGGTGAGTGCAGTGTTATCAAATGGTTTTGAATTAGTAGGAAATATTTGAAATGGGAAGACTGCACATACAATCCAGAATGGGAACGTTTTCTAATGAAAATATCAGAACATATGGGAACACTGACTGAATGAATATTAGCTTGACATAGATTAGCTAGGGTAGAGTAGTCACTAGCTAAGATAAATGAGGCATGTACTCACTAGTTTGTTGTGGTTTCTCCACTAAATGTTGCCTGATAACACCAACAAACAACCCGTTTGACTTAGTAATGTTAATGGCTTGGCACTGCATGCATTTAATGCCAAGCCAAGTATATATATATATATAAAATACTCTTCAAATTTGTCATATTAAGCCCTCCAAAACAGTCTTTGAGGGAACACACATGTTCAGTCTGTTGTAAAAGTTATGTTTAAATATTAAGATTAACTGAATTTAAATATTAAGATTAACTGAATTGTCATGGGACAATTGATATAATGATAAAGCCAATATAAATCAAAAATTGAAAAAAATAAAAATAAATTAAAAAATATATATATATAATTTTATTTTTTTAATGACAATTGAAATTTTTTCATTTAGGTTTTTGACATTACAAACAAAAATAATCAAAGAGACAATAAAATTTGAATTTATGAGAGTAGAAAATGTAAAAACAAAACATACATTGACAAAAAGAAATTACATAAAAATTAATTCATGATGCAGGATGCAGTCACCTAGAAATAGGCATTGGAGAGAATTCAGAATCTACCAATTCCTAGTTTGGGTAATTTCTTTTTTTTCTCTAACTCTTTATACTCACACCCACAATAGTAAAAATTAATGGTGTCAACCCCATCCATTTATTCTCCATGGTAAATTAAACACCTATTTAGCTTTTTGCCTAGCAAACATTACATGTTTGCATTAGAGTACTGTTAAATAACTCCTTTGTTAAGTGTTTCTATGTTTATATCACATCTCCAAGAACTTTAAGAATTAATTGAAGACAGTTAGGACAGGCCTTACCATTAGTAGTGTCCTCCCTCTAGGGATTTATTTCTCAACCTCTTCAAAGAAATGAGGCGCATGTCACTCAATATAAGATCACTGACATCTGACTCTTTTTGTCAAATGCGGGCAGAAGGCTCTTCCAATGAGCAGATGCTTTACTCTGTGAGGAGAAACAAAGTTCATTTTCTTTGTTCTGAAAGTGATATATGTAGAGTCTTCCTACTGTGTTTCAGACGAAAGCAAGTAGCTTTCTCTGTCAAGGGAAAGAATCTTTCAGATTATGAAAAGAATATCTAGAATTCTTCTTTCATGCAACACAGTAGAATTTTCAAAAGGGTGAAAAGAAATGACTCAGTGGCAAGGTCTATGTAAAAGGCACTGGGATTATTATATGGGATCTCTGCTGCCTGGAATCAGCAGTAAATCTACTGCTATATGAAAAAGACTGTTTTGGAGGGTTTAATATGAGAAATTTGAAGATTATTTATTTAGGGGAGGGACTTTGATAGCTCTGATTATCTGGTAACACAGGTTTTGACCTAGTGCTGGATTACCCAAGATGAAGCTTAGGCAGGGACAGATACACACACACACACACACACACACACACACACACACACACACACACACTCACCAAACAAAAACTCTTTTCTTAGAAAAAAATATTTAAAATAAAGAAAGTGTACTTACATGAAAATCAAGCACAAGGTAGAATTTCTTTGCACTACTTTTTCAGGTTGTTGTTTTTTTTTAATGTGGAAACGACAGGTCATTATACTTTCAGTGTTGCACCCAGGACTCTTTTGTCCCTGGAGATATCACATCTCAGACTTTTTGAATTTCAGTATCTGTCTTTACCCAGAGACTGTACGCTCTCATCCAGACTTTGTACAGACTCAATCTTAGAGTGTTTTCCAGGAATCTACTGCATCAAGGCTGTCTCTGATTTCCACCAGTGGGGTCTCTGCCGGCCCAACTAGAGTAGAATAAACTAATCTTGTATAATATTTTCTCCCAATTAGTTTTATAAATGAATCATTGGTAAACCATTTCACCGTTTAAGTGGGGTAACTGCTTCTGGAAAATTGGGTACATGGTGAGATCATTGAAATCAATAGGTTCAAAGGCATATTTTTTCTTCTTGTGGAATGAAATAAGTTCCCTGATGACAAGTAACTATATGAGTGATATCATACATGACAGTGAACAAGGAACTACCCGAATCTAAGAATGCCGGGGCTGCTATGAGCTCTACAAGCAAAGAAGATGAATTCATATGCAGAAGAAGGGTCAACTCCATGTATACCCTACAGAATGGGTCATCTTATCCATATGACTATTGAGAAACTTCTCTACAGTGAAAGAACTTTATAAGTATTTATGAGGAAAAGAAAGTTCCCACACTTCATGCACATACTAAGTGTTCTGTTCATATGCCTCTTCCTCAAAGCATTTCTGCCATTAGAATTCTAAACTTTTTTTCCACATTGCTATCAGGTTTCATAAATCAGGGTACCTTTATACAGCAGGTCATCATCTCTTCCAGGAAAAGTAAACATAAAATAGACAAATAGAAGTTCTGCCCAGAAGAAGAAATTCAAGAGTTTTGCTCCAAAGTCCTGAAGAGAGGCACTATGATTTTCTGATTTTAGCAAGTTAAATACTAGGCAGTGTGATTTCTCAGAGTCTCTATGAAGCATTTTTCATACCCAAAACATTCAATTCTCAATTAGTTTAGCTGAGTCATAAGGCAAAGGTGTCAAAGTGTCTTGAATTTCAGCCACACTGCAGCAGATACTTCAACTTACCTGAGTCGCAGCAAAAGTCAGCAGCTTGACATTTTCTCAATTAAAAAAATTTTGAGACAATTTATAGCACCAAACAAAAAGCAATCCATCAAACCTTTTGCTTCTTTCTTATCGGGAAGCTATACAGGGTGCAATTTGCTTTCACATGCCCCAGACCACTGCATCCTTTCAATTGGCAAGTCCTTCTTTTCGGAGTTTATGACTCACATTCTGTCATAAATGCATGTGTTTTACTAATTTGCCTAAAGTATCTGCTACTTTTTTGTTCTCTAGATTTAGGAAGAAAGATGTCATCAGATAAACCCACATGATGTTCTACGGCCTTCAAGACCATCCAGCTTTCTCTGTACTGAATCATAACAGAGAGCTGAAAGTTGACCTAGAGAGCTTAATTAAGACAGTTAATTGTACTGCTGTCCCTGTCAGGTTAAAGTAAATGCCTACTTATTTTTCTCATTAATTGGTATATTGGTATAGCAGTTCCTTGACCAATAATAGCTGCATATTAGAGGACCAAGCATATGAGGTTTTATTTCAATATGTCTGGTTTTGGAAATGCAGTTTGAGGCCCCACCTGCTGACAGTTATGAAAATCAACAGTCATTTTTCAAAAACTTCTGGTTTCTGTACAAAAACACATGGGAGTTAAATAGCTGTGTGATATAAATCACCACCTACATCTTTCAAGAATTTGGGGGTACATCAATTGCTTTAATTCTTTCAGGAATAGAGTATTCTGTTTTTTAAATTTTGGATGTCAAATCACCCATGAAGCTTTCTTTTAAATTTTTCCAGTTGCCAAATATGTATTACAATTATGTACCTTGAAGTGGTGGAAATATACTTAAAGATAAACCGCAATCACGGCCATTATTTTGTTAAACTTTGGTGTCTCCATGTAGCTCTTTCAACTGTGGCCACCATGTTTTCTTAACTTTGACATTTTCTTGTACTTTGAGGAGGTGAATCTTCTCTCTCTCTCTCTAATTTACTTTATAAATAAACGTTGCTTTAAAACTTTAAAAAAAATCAGTCACACTTATTTTATTGTATGGCAGACTTGAAAATATACTTTATTTTGTACCTGACAACCCCTAGTTCTTCCTTATGAACCACAGTGGTAAATTGGATCTCCAGAGAGTGTCTTCAGAATATTGCCGTGAGTTAGACATATTTAGCACAAGTTATAAGTAGTTAGGCATGCTTTCTTAGGTAGGTCTAATTTTGAAAAGGGTAAGTGTTCAGACTTTTTTCTTATCCACATAAAACCTTCACCTGACAGATCAGACATATCAAACCTAACCTCCTTGTAGACTAGAATGTAGAACTATCAGTGTGGTAAATCACAGAAACAATAGAGAATTACCCAAAACACAAACATGATGTTTCCAAGAAAATCCCAAATCTAGTTAGACAATAACTCTCACTATTTAGAAAGTCCTTGTCAACTTAAAAGGCTGAGAGATGGTAATCAAAACGCATGACCAGATACTTGCAGCCCTCTGCTCTTAACTCATGGTTTGCTTGTCATCTTTGTAAAAGTATGTAAAGCTTCTTGTCAAGAATTGCTCTGAAATTCTTTTCTATGGTGAAGTTAAAGAATCCATGGAGCAACATACTACATTTCACCCAGCATCATTTCTATCTAATAATCACTGGAATATCATGGTATTTTCTTTCCCCAGAGCACAGTCACCATGGTAAATGATCTCAAGTTTACTGGGATAAGGCTTTAAGAGTAATTTATTGTATGCAGTACCATTGCTTAAGGGCTTTTCTTAAAGAGGATCTAACCTTCCATTTAATAAAGAAGCTCTGGTCCTGTGAGTTCATTTGGAATTGAAGGAGAGTGCACTTTTCCATTGTGATGACTTAAGCCAAGTTTCTTCTCAACAGATGTATAATTTTTTCCAGTTATATAGATTAAATAATATTTTATTGGTCTGACCATTCTTTTATATCTAGAGATTTAATAATTAATTAGCCTCCATCAAAAATTCTTAAATGTCAACACATTCTGTTTACCAATCTACCTCAGCTGCCTGTTTAATGGGCAGTTTTGTTATGATAGTTAAGTTTTGCCGCCCAGGCTTTGTCACTCCACAAACCCATCAGTCCCATGGAAATCAAGAAGCTCATTTCAGTGGAGGCATATTTTAACACTCACCCTGGTCTTTTAAGGGAAACTACCTCAGAGATTTCACAGATGCTTATGCCTCTTTAAGGTGGTCAGCAGTACTTTAGTAAAGGAACTGTAATTTGTGGGGAAGCTAGTGATTATATATCATAAATCTATGCTAATGTTTCCTTCTCTCTAAATCTTTGGAATTCTTTTTTCCCTCTACCAGGGGATGTTCTGGCATACCAATACCATTGAATGTGGTTCGCCTCTGTGTCTAGTTTTCAATGTATTAACCAAAGTGTAACAGCCATCACCAACTGCTAGAAAATTGCATATTAAAATCATCATCTTAAGAAAAAATACATGCAATTGGATGTAATTGATTTGGGTCAATCGATGTTGCAGAATATCCAACACACTTAAAATTTATTTCTACTCATGTCTTTGAGACTTCTGCCATTATGAACGATCAAATCTTGCAACTATTTTGGTGTAAATGTCCTCTTTGCTCAGACTTTGCCTTATTTACCAGGAGTCTGCAGGGATCTGGTTCTGTTATGGGCCTGGGGGCAAAGAGAAATGATGAGGATGAGTGGATCTTGTGGAGAACAGATATTCCACCACAAAGTAAAGTAATTTTAGGACCTTTAAGTAGTAACACATAATTCCTCAGAAAACATTAGATGGGGCTTCTTTTTACTGCCAGCGGAAGGTGGCTAAGAGCAACTTAACAGCTCAGGTTTCTAAGATTCTTCTGACTCCAATTAAAGATCTCCAATCCAAACTTAGAAACTCACTTTTCGGTGTCTTAACCTTTATTTTAAGAAACCTGACAACACGTTTTATTCAACTTGCATTACTCTGCCCCAACTGGCATGATTAAATTTAGAGCTTAATTCTTAGCCATGTTTGCCCTGTGGCTATAAGAAATAGAATATTATTCCAGGGCCACAAAAGAAACTCTCTGGTACTCTGTGTCTTGTAGCTGGGAGTTTTAATGTAAGAGCATATCATTTTCCAGTAAAGTCAGAAGCAGATATAGCATTTTATGAACCTTGTAGTCATCATTTCTACCATAATGATCAAGAGCAACAGCAATTCCATCTTTGGAACAAAAACCACTGTTGATAGGTTACATAATAATGAAGTAATTTCATGCCATAGATTTTTAGTATCCCTTACTCACTGGCAATAAAATCCCCACTGTGTTTTAGCTTCGATATTCCAGAATCCAACTTAGAAGTGTATTTCTTAAAACCTCTTCTTTACAAGAACTATATTTTGTTAATTCCAGGAAAGCAGAAACCATAGAAAATAATTAATGCGGGTAGTCTTGCATATGGAACTAGTTACAGAGGTATTGAGAGAGATGAAAAAGGGGAAATATCAGGCAACCCGAAGCCAACTGCAAAAAGTCCCTTCAAGCATGTGGAACTGAGGGAGATGATGATGTTACCAGTGTTCCAGAGTCACAAACACCAAGCAGGAGCTGGAAACATGGGTGAGTTTTCGGACCTATCTTGGGAACTGGTATAAGGGGGAAGAACAAACTGCGTGGCACAGCTAAAATATGAGCCTGTGCCAGAGCTGTCACTGGGGATTCTCCTCGCTTTATCTCAACGTCCTGTACTCTAGTTTCCCACCAGCGTGCCCATTGGCTGAACTTAACTGAAATCAACGGGAAAAGAAGCCTGAGATATATAATTCCAGAGATGCAGGAGAAGGGAAGTGAGAAGATCTGAGAGCAAAGAGGGAAATTATATTTTTTATACATGTACATTCAAAATAGTTCATATATTCTAAATGAAATCAAATTTTAATTTGTGACAGCAATATTTACATTAACGACCTAATATTTGAGAAAATTGGAACACTGGTAATTTTTTTCTCAGATTACTGACAAACCTAGATTTAAAAACTCTTTAGCATACGAAGAAAATACACTCTACTTTTATTTTCTATGGCTGCTATAATAAATTAACACAAACTTAGAACTTACAGTGTAGATCTAACCTTGGTGAAGCTTAAAAAAAAGACTAAAAAATCCCACCTTTTTCTATGTATTAGTTTTCTGTTATTGCATGACAAATAACCACAAACTTTGCAGCTTAAAGCCACATCCATTTAGTATCTCACAGTTCTATAGTTCAAAAGTCTGTGCTGACTCAACTCGGTTCTCACAGGCTGACATCTTGGTGTTTGCTACGTTGGGCCCTGGGAAATAATTCACTACCAACCTCATTCATGCTTGGCTGAATTTATTTCCTTATGGTTGTAGAGTAGAGGTGCCTGTTTTCTTGCTGACTTTTGGCCAGGGGTGCCTGCTTTTCTTGGTGCATGGCCCTCTCCATATTAAACTATCAAGAGCACATCAAATCCTTCTTGTGATTCAAATCTCTTTCCTTTCTGCTACCAGTCAAAGAAAAAGTCTGCTTTTAAGGCATATATGATTAGATCACGTCCACTTGAATAATTTTCCTATGTTAATGCCAGTTGTGCCCTATAACACACCATAACTAAAGGGGTGATATGTCACCATATTCTCAGGTCCAGGGATGACAGTGGGGTCTCACTGAGGGAACATTTTAGAAATTCTGCCTGATACAGTGGTATGCCCCCAATAAGGGGCATTGATGAACAGCATGGTTATGCCAGGATCTTTGTGCTTCAAGAGCAATAGCACTGATTACCTTTGATGTTTGATAATGAAATTAAAATTCTAAAATAATATAGGAATTCCATTTGATTGCAGAATTTTAATTTAGGTCTGAAATGGAAAAATACAGACATTTGTGAAAATATGAGAAAAGTTCTGTCAGTTTATAGTGAACAAAATATTTGCTCTTCTGGAATAAAGATAATTTTTTTAAAGCAAGATTTATTGAGAGGACAGAAAAGCACCCACAGTGGGAGGGGATCTGAGAGGGTTGCCCAAAGATGATTTTTTTTTTTAAAGCGAAATAGTTCCATTAAGAAGAAAATAGTACTATAAAAATATCTAAGTCATAAGGCTCTGATAGACTTTCTTAGGGATATAACTTTCTGGATCACTTCCTTTTGCATATGGGAGGAAAGGAACTACTTGAGCCACATAACTTTCCATCATTAATTCTCTCAGAGCATAGAATTGTCTCTGTGCTTGAGCTATGCTGGGCACCTGCACTTAGACAACGAGTCAATAATTTATCTTAATAATAATTCAGAGCCTTTCTTAACTTGAAAATATCATCAAATAATTTGAAAAGTCTAGGAATTATTATGAGTTCCCTGGGATATTGTCCCCATTGCTTAAAATTATTATTTAACATCCATATTTCATTCTTAGAAAATAGATTTTCTGTGTTGATTTTAGAAAAAAAAATTGCATTTTTTTTTTTTTTTTGAGTTGGAGTCTCACTCTGTCGCCCAGACTGGAGTGCAGTGATATGTTCACAGCCACCCCAGCATCGACCTGCTGGGATCCAGTGATCCTTCTGCCTCAGCCTTTCAAATAGCCGGAACTACAGGTGCCACACCCAGCTATTTTTTTTTTTTTATTTATTGTAGAAACGAGGTCTTGCCAAATTGCCCAGGTGGGTCTCGAACCTGTGGGCTCAGGCAATCCCTTTGCCTTGGCCTCCCAAAGTGCTGGGATTACAGGCTGAGCCATTGGGCCCGGCCAAAAAACTGTATTCTTAAAGAATGATCAGTCAGCTATTAGCTCTGTATTATTTAAAGCAAATGACAATATTATGTGATAATAAACTAGTGAACTTCTTATAATAGACAGATGCATAAAAACAAACCTGCCCTTGTTGGAAACCCAAGTGATTGCCATTAGCCACTTTAGTATCGCAGCAGGTTACATAAATTATTATTACATTTAATTAGCATTCTGACAAGTTGAGGAATTCTTTACTTGCTTTCAGATTACACACAGAAAATGATTTGAAAGCATTTCCTGCTTTGAAAACATCAAAGCCAATCAAAGAAATCAGCTCCAATCTTATCCTTATTATCAAATACCTGGGGATCATTAAACCAAATGACAGAGGGAGAAATGCCAGTTATAAATACTGTCTTAAGATGACATTTGATTTTCCTCACAAGGAAGTTATTATAAGCAGAATTATATAATTTAACAAAATTATTTTACTAGATATAATGTTAATGATACCTCTATTTTGCCTCGCTTTCTTAATAGATGAAATGGTATAAAATATCATCATTTCCAATTTAGAGTATTATTCAATTTTAACTTAATTGCATTCTTGATATAATACATGTTAAACAATTAGGTAATTTGAATTGTTGAGTTTCACATTAAAATTTCTGGCATATTGGTATTGGTATAGGAACAGGCATATAGACCAATGGAATAGAATTGAGATTCCAGAAGTAAAACCTCAATTTCTCAACCAACTCATCTTCGACAAAGCCTCCACCACCTACCACTAGGGAAAGGAGAACCTATTCAGTAAATGGTGCTGGGAAAACTGGCTGACCACATGCAGAAGATTGAAACAGGACCCCTATCTATTCCCATACACAAAAATTAACTTTAAATGGATCAGAGACCTAAATGTAAAACCTCAAACCATAAGAACCTTAGAAAATGAAGGACTTACCCTCATGGAAATTGGAACTGGCATCCAATTCCTGAACAAAACCGAAACCCATAGGCCATAAGAGGTAAGATAGACTCGTGGGACCTCATTAAACTGACAAGCTTCTGCAAAGCCAAAGAAACCATCAAGAAAGCAGGGAGACAGCCTACAGACTGGGAAAAAGTATTTGCCAACTCCACGTCTGACAAAGGCTTAACATCTTGGATCTACAAGGAACTCAAGCATGCTAAAAAGAAAAAAAAAAACAAAACCCTATTATAAAATGGGAAAAGATCTGACCAGACACTTCTCAAAGGAAGATATCCGAGCAGCCAACAGACACATGAAGAAATGTTCAATCTCACTAATCATCAGGGAGATGCAAATCAAAACCACACTGAGATACCACCTAACTCCAGTCAGAATAGCAATTATCAATAACTCAAAAAATAACAGTTACTGGAGAGGGTGTGGCAAAAAGGGAGCACTTCTACACTGTTGGTGGGAGTGTAAACTAGTGCAACCTCTGTGGAAAACAGTGTGGCGATTACTAAAAGCTCTAAATATCAACCTCCCATATGACCCCACAATCCCACTACTGGGAATATACCCTGAAGATCTCAAATCACTCTATAAAAAATATACCTGCACATGTATGTTTATCACAGCATTGTTCACAATAGCAAGAACCTGGAAGCAACCATGCTGTCCATAAAAAGAGGACTGGACTAAAAAAAAAAATGTGGTACATATACACGATAGAATACTATGCAGCCATAAAAAAGAGCAAAATCATGAATTTCGCAACAACCTGGATGGAACTAGAGTCTATAATACTGAGTGACCTTTCACAGAAACAAAGATCTGAGTATCACATGTTCTCACTCATATAGTGGACCTTGATCATCCAACATAATGCCTAAGAAAATGACTGACAGTGGTGGGAAACTATGGCGGGGGGAAGGGAGATGGGATTAATGGTAGTAAATATCTGTCTGGGGACAGGGAGACACCTCTTATCAACAAGGATGCCTGAATGAAGCATATTTGTATACCTAACCCTTAACTGTACCCCACAATATCATAATAAAAAATATTGATTATGAAAAAAAATAAAATAAATAAAATTTCTGGCATAAGTGAGCATTTCAGTGACAGAATATATAGATTTACATACTAGAAAAAGTTTATGTGCTGAGAAACAATGCTGTATAACAGCACACACTAATAAAAATGAGAAGAGTATAAAATATATATATTTATATAACACTAAATAAGATTACTTCTATATTTTGAAATATTTCCTTATTATATTGCTATTTACTAATGGTGATTTACTCATACCATTTAGTGTAAATGTTCAATCAGCTACTTTCTTGAAAGGTACTAAATCTCCAGAGTGAGAATAAGAGTTAAACTTACGTGAGAATATATTCATTGCAAAAAATAAATTTCTTGGTCAGGTAGAGTGACTCATGCCTATAATCCCAGCACTTTAGGAGGCCGAGGTGGGAGGATGACTTGAGACCAGGAGTCCAATACCTCATCTCACCATCTCGAATAGCGAGGTGTCGTCTCTATAAAAAAAATTAAAAAAAAAAAAAAATATATACTATAATATATATATATATATATATATATATATATATGTCATGATAGGAACCTACAGTCCCAGCTAGTTAGGAGGCTGAGGCAAAGGACTGCCTGAGTCCAAGAGGTCAAGGTTATGGTGATCCATGATCGTGCCACTGCACTCCAGACTCAGCAACAGTGATCTCAACTCAAAAAAAAAAAAAGCTCATTTTTTTCTTACATCAAAAGTAAAATCAGATATGCCCATTTAGTAGTATAGTTTTACTTCCCATGAAAATGTACATTTCAAATTTGAATGATTCCCAGAAAAGCTACTGAAGCAATAATTAGAAAATACCAATAAAAATTTAGAAAGTATTTTAAAATTAGATAGCTCACAGATTCAGTAAAAATTAAAATATATTGAAATCCACAAGAGATACAATCTATTTTATTAGAGTGGTATAAGACAACATTTTCTATTCTATACATTAAGTTATATGAATGGATAACATTGAATTCAATATAAGGAAATCTTTCTGAACTAATCACTAGCATTACTTTTTAGCGTGATTACTGAATGGTATCAAAATAAATTGCTCTTTTTTTAAAAAGAATACATCAACTAAGGAGATATATTATGTAAAGTCTTTAAGAATCATTTCAGGTCTATTAAACATTAAACTCTAAAATTCCCTGCTAACCATGAATACTTTTTATAATTTATTATCTAGTTTATATAAAGATACATGTTATTCACTGGAAAACCCGTATTTTTTTCTTCTCATATTCCTTTGACCTTGTACATACAAATTCATACATTCAATATGTAGTCAGATTGCTTGGGTACAGATTTTTCTATCTACAATTTTGTGACATTGAACAATTAATTTAGTTTAGAATGACCAAGTTTTCTTATTGCTAAATAAGAATAAAAAGTAGTATTTATATCACTAATTGTTTTGAGAACATATATGTTAACACAAGTTGGAAAAAAAAGGAAAAGAAAATATCCTCAGATAACATAACAAGCTCTCGATAAATGCCAAAAAGTTAATGAGTAAAACTGCATGGATTACTTACATGAAATAAAATTTCAAAAGACCTTCTCTGTATTTTCAGTTTATGGATTCTGGGCATCTTTTTGCACTTCACTCATTCTGCCTACAAAAATAAATCACCAAAAACAGAAGCATAGCAGCAACTTAAAGCAAAATCTTCCCAATTATCCTCATTAAAACCATACAAAGCAATTAGAAAGATAATAAAAACCTGACATAGCTTAAACTTTCAATAAAAACCTAAAAACAGAAAATTGTCAAGCTCAAAATAACTTGTACACAGTGGGGGAAAGCACATAATAATCTAAAACGTTTGCAGGATTATGTCAGGTGCAGAATAAGAATAGAAATGCTAAAGTGTCAGAGGTCTGGTTGACCCAAGGAAAAAAATAACAGTAACAACAACAACAACTGCAAGAACAAACAACTAAAAGTATTCACCTCAGAAGGTAGAGATTTTCTCAATTTTTTGCGGGTATTGCTATGATTTCTAAAAACAGATAGGGCTGAGTCACCTCCTGGGGGTGATGGAAATACAGAATGATAAAGTAAAGAGAATTGAAGAGGTAGTATCATGTTGTAAAGAAACTACTCAACTATGTGGCAAGAGAAGGAAGAACGTTTGATTTGAAAATCAAAAAATTACCCTTATACTTTCTTACTTTCCTCATCAGATCTTTCTACTAATAGCTGTACCAGAAAAATTCCATTGATTTAAATACGAATAACAAGAAAGGCAAGTAGCCACATTGATTCAATGAGATTTTAATTGACGTGCACATTGGCACACATGCAGAAAAACAAAGGTAAGAGGATATGACGTAAATACTGGTGAATAGACAAGAAATAAATTGAAGAAAAAAATTATTTCAGAAATTAAGCCTAATTTAAAAGTAGCAAAAGGGAGAAAAAGAGAACATAGCACAGAAATATAGAAGGCAAAAGTAAGAAAATAAGTGAAATGTTAACAGAAATAGAGAAATGAAAAGCAATAGAAAGTGACATAGAAGATAATTAAATAACATACTAACATACCTATAATTGGAGACCCCAAAGAAGAAATGTGCACCAGTTAAAAAACATAAAACAAATAAACAAAAGCCTAAGACAAGCTTAGACAATATTATATAATACATAAAATTCTAATTATTTTAGATGTATTAATCATATTTTGACTATGTATAAAAATGTTTTTTTTAGGATTGCATATTAAAGTTTTGGATGTAGAATGCCCCATTGTCTAAAATTTACTTTAATTTTTCTAATATATATCGTATTTAAATATATTATATACATACATCTTTTTAAAATTTTGTCTTTAGTAGGTAAACATCAAGTCAATGTGTTAGCCTGGAAATTGGAATTTATCAACAAGGTGATAAATACATTTTTTAAATATATATTGTAACTACTGAAAGGAATAAAAACTACTATCAACTGCAACAAAGTAGAGTATGAAGATCTTTTTATTACAGGAATACCACTCTTACAGGGAGTACTTAGCCAATAAGACATTCCTAAAACCCAAGAGAATCCACACCATCCATTCCGTAGCAATAATACATAGAAAAATGCATATTTTATCAGACATTTTTAACATAAAAATTTACTTTCTGAAATATCATGAATCTGCTGAGAATCACCTCTCTGAAGCTAAAAAAGAGCTCTAGAAATTCGTGCTCTACAAGGGATACAATTTGCACAGTTATAGATAAAGAATGAGAGAATGTGATATTTGACTATATTAGTAAGATGCTTTAAGTTTTGAGTGTAAAAACTCCACTCAGATGAATTGAAAAAAATTATCTAGTGATTTATAAAGAGGATTTACAAGTGGTTCATAAGGCTGAGAGCAAGAAGCACTCAAGAGGCACTAGAGCTTCTCTTAGTACATCTGTTTCATTCTTACCTTTCTATCCCTGCAGGCAACTTTTGCTTTTTCTATTTTTCAGTCATGGAATAACAACAGTCTATCATTTTGGAATGTTATCACTCACAGAGTCTGGCCCTTTCTCTGTCCTAATTACAAACTATTAGAGGAGAGGATATGATCATCCCTACTTCAGTCAAGTACCCATTCAATTAGATTAGGAAGAGCGCAATACAAACATAACTGCCACAGATGCTCACCGAACATTGTGTCTGGATCATTCACAGGGAAGGGAAAGGTGTCCAACAAATTATGCACTTACAAAAAGAACATGAAAGGTTGATGGGGGCTTAAGCAGAGAATGAACTAGGAGTGAAAAGAGAAGTTAGTCAGCAGATGATCCAGAAGATGGATAAAGACATGAGAAAAACTCAGACAAAAGAGAATATATGATCTTGGTTGTTCTTGGCTAGGAGATTCATCAGTAATCAAATGGGAAGTATTTGGCACTAAAACTTACAATAACACTGTACTTTGGGCTATAAATTCTTCTCAGGTTGAACAAATATATATGCATATATAAGGCTTTATATCCTGTATACATTTGTTATGTGCATAACATATACTTATTTATGCATCTATTTATAATTTGTCTAGTTAAAAATATGAAAATATGGACGTACTTAAATGAAGTTATCTGATCCGGGACTAATTCTACTGTGATATTAAAAATCTGAGTTGACTGCAGCTGTTTAGATAAATATCTAAATCCAGTGGAACTAATTAATTTGAGAAGTCAAAAATCCTGATGCACAGAGATTTGGGCAGTCAAGATAAGAAACAGTATTTGCATAACAGGGTCAAGCAGGGCTGAACAGGTCCTATTTTACTAGAGAAAGACTATTCACATGTTTTGTATTTTTTTAATCTAGTGGCTCCTGCTTTTTATAAATAGCATTTCTACAGGTAAAACATTTGGGGTGGAATAAACATTATCTGAATTCTTATTGTTTGATACTCAGGAAATCCCCAGATTACTTATTCAATGATATACCATCACATACTATTTTCCACTAGTTTCCTTATTCATTTTTAAAATTTTTTGATTAAATAAATCTAACTTTAAAGAGAGGTAAAAACAAACAAACAAAGTAGTTTTATTATTTGATTAGAATAGCCAATATTCAGGCAAGCTGCTTCCTGTGGTATGACTGCTCTCTCCAAAACTCATGTTGAAATGTAATTGCCATTGTGATGGTATTAAGAGGTATATTTTTAAGAGATGATTAGGTTAAGAGGGCTCTGCCCTCTTAAATGGATTGACATTGTCATGGAAGGAATGGGTACATTACCAAAAAAAAAAGGCTTATGATGAAAGTGAGTTTGGCCACCTCTTGCTCTCCCCTTCTCTTGACATTTTACCATCTACCCCAAGAAGATGCAGCACAAAAGTTATCATCAGATGCTAGCATCATGCTCTTGGACTTCTCAGCCTCCAGAGCTATGAACCAAATACACTTGTTTTCTTTGTAAATAACCCAGTCTGTGATATTTTTTTTAACAGCAATGTAAAATGAACAACAACAGTGGTTATACCCTTAACTTAAGATTTATTAAGGTTCATTGAAATCTTCATATTTATTGAAACTTACTCAGAATTTACCAATTGGAGTAAATGACTCAGAAAATAAATGCCAATTTATTACTAGCATATTTAAATACTATTTGATTATTCCAGCAAACAAAAATATTTTGTTAACGTTTTTAAAAAATGGGCAACAGTAGTAAATATATGATTTGTTTTTACTTTATCTTATAGATAATATCAATATAAATTTTACATTGGTGCTGATACAACATATTAAGCTTTGGCATCTCTAAGAATTATCTTTGGATATATTTTTGTTCCCTGTAGCCTATATATTTCCATAAAGTGAACTGGGTACTAAAATCAGTGCAATTAAGTTTCAAAAAGTAAAAAGACATATTTAGTTAAAAATAAATTGTCATTCTGTACAGACTCTGCATATTAACAGCTTTCATTATTATCGCCATTCAGGCCTTATGCACTATTCATTCCCAACTGCCTTCAGTCTTTTCATGATCTAAAAACTGCAAAACTACTTTTGAAATTTTGTATGTGTCTGATTGCTTTGAAAACTAGGAATGATTCTTTAGAATGTAAAGCATGAATCATTAAAGGGTTTATTTTGCATCTTGTGCATTCAAAAAATTGAAATTCATTTTCAAAGCATACTTGTATCTCATGGGTTTTTACTCCCCAAACTCACATTCTCAATGAATAATTTTTTGCTCTCTATACTCTACCTGAACAGGAGATACACAAGACAGGAATGAAGCAAATTTCCCTTGAATATAGCTTTAAATCACATTAGGGAAGAAGTCAATGTTTATGTTTTAAAAAACAAGTCAGAAGCTTGGATATGTACTTTAATAGAGGGAATATTAACTTAGCACTTGTTCTGGTATCAAGTTTTACCTGAATTTTCTCTGAAATACTATACATCTTGAAAATCTACTTGGAGGCTAATACACAATGAATATACAAATTCATACTTGCACACGGGATTACTTGTTGCTTCTTATTATTGTGCAATGACCAAACAGGGTGTTAAGGCACATACTATGTGCTCAATATTTTGGTTGTTATTGTCCATTGTAAATACAGAGCATTGAAAACATAATTTCTTCTTTGACTCATAGAATTAATGGTCAACTGGAATGAATATAAAGAGAATGTGTTTCTAAATTCAAATTATTACATTTGAAATTTATCTTGATAAATTCTAAATGGAATAAAAATCTAAAACTATAAAGTTGTATCTCTACTTTAGTTAAATAAACCTTATCTGGTATTGTTGCATATTTATAAGCCATTCCATGATAGTTCTGATGGTAGCATAATTTTTCTATTGAATATGCAAATAGTCTCTTTTTCACTTATTTTCAAGAAAGAAAATAATCACATTTGGAAAACTGCTGTTACAAATTAAATAATGTATTACTGTACTGAAATTTAATAAAAAGAAATAGCTTACATTCTGGTTTAGAAATTTAAGATTTAAGTACCAAGGCAGAGGATCTATCAGGACTGATACAACTTTAACAATAACAAAAATAAGCTCAATGGGAAAAGGGAAAACAATGACAGAGAAATGTAATAGATAATGAAGATTGACATCCAGCCCAATGTAAGAAGAGGTTTCCCAATTCTGCAAGACCTGTGAGATTGAACTGATAATCCCAATTAATGGCAAGATGCTTTTTGATCTAATGTTAGGGAGCTGCTTCATTCATTCTCCTCTACAGTAGAATAAGCTGAGGAGAAGATACAGTATGATATTAACCAGTTATAATAATACATTGGATTGGATGAAGAATGGCCTGCAAGAATGATATGTGCATGCTGATATGTAATATCATCAAGTTAGCAACTAGGGTTAAGATGCAAACAGAAAGAATCATAGAATTTTCATTCTGTACAAAAGAGAAAAAAATTTGACTGGTACACAGGGGTATAGGGAAGAGAATATTGTACACTCCACACATAGTGACTAGTTTGCAGAGTTTAATTTTAGGTTTATTTGTGCTCCTTAGGAGATGAATAATGAGCCAGAAAATAAAATTGGACTCATAGAAATATACTACAGTCTGATAAAGAAGAAACCCTATCTTGAAAGTGAAAGGAAAAATGTACCTTTAAAAAATGATTTATTGTAGTAATATTCTAGAAATCTATTTTGTATTTTAATAAGATTCAAGAAAGCTCAAGGAACAGTAGCACAGAGACATAAGGAGAGAACATTTTTGCTATTAAAAAAGAACACAGATGTGTTGTAAGTACAGAAACTATCTAAAAGAAAAGGGTTTGGTTTTATACGCAGGAATTGAAGTTCCCAAGGAGAAGCGATAGATAAACAAACAAAATTATTCCCAAGAAAGGGAATAAACCTCAGCAGCAGGAATTTGGGACCTCATCAGTAGATCTGTTCCGTAAATATGAATCAGTCATTCAGTCTCTAGTTCCATAGATCAAATTCTGAGTTGATAACTAGACGAGCTCCCCCGGGCCTGTGAGTTGATCTCCCTTGTGTCCTATGGTCTCTCTGGTTCAACCAGTTGAGGCTGAAGTGAATGAGATACTGTGTATTGCAAAAAAGCTATAGGCAGTGATAGTCTTGAAAGATGTTGACTGAAATGAAAGAGCATTTGTTCTCATATGACCCAATTCCTTTGCAACTTAGGAAAGCAACATGCCATAGAAAGCAAAGGAGTCAAATTCACCTTGCAGTCAAAACAGTGATGTGGAAGAGTGATACATATACCAAGATGGAAAGAAATAATTTTTTAAGATTAAAAAGGTAAATTTATGAAAAATGGTAATAGATGTGTATCTAAAGAAGGCTACATATTCCTGAGGAAGAAAGAACAACTAGAACACTAGGAATAAGAAAATAACATGTATAAAGATATTTCTAGCTGGGCTCGGTGGCTCAGCCTGTAATCCCGTGCCTTTGGGAGGCGGAGGTGAGTGGATTGCCTGAGCCCGTGGGTTCGAGACCTGCCTGAGCAGCAAGACCTCATCTCTACAATAAGTCAAAAAATCAGCTGGGCGTGGTAGCGCGCACCTGTAATTCCGGCTACTTGGAAGGCTGAGGCGGAAGGATGACCGGAGCCCAGCAGGTCCAGGCTGCGGTGGCCGGGAGCGGCCACTGCACTCCAGTCTGGGCGACAGAGTGAGACTCCAATTCAAAAAAAAAAAAAAAAAGATATTTCTGTTAATTTTGACTAGAAAGCATCCATTCAATTTATAAAATTATCATATAGGTAAAAATAATGAAGTTAGATTTGTATTCGGGAACAACTGGGTAACTTTTTTTTCATTTTAAGAATAAGAAATACAATAGTATTTATGTAAATTTAGGCAGAAAGAGGAGGTAACTTAGGAAGAAATAAAAACCCATCATCCTTTGACTTTTCCAATTCAATTCTAATTGTCAGATTTAACAGAGGAAAATCTATATGAGTTTTGAAAGAAAAAGTCTGTGAGACTATGTTTGTTCCCAGACATTGATCTTGCTTTCCAAGTTAACATTGTACAAATATATATAAACAAGAATCACACGTTGCAAAAACATTGACAACAAAACAATAAATAAGATAAAGCAGCATGACAGATATAAAACCCAGCATGACAATGACTATACATATTTTAGCTTCTCTATTAAAAAACAAATATTCCCAGATTGTTTTAAAATTCTAGACAGAAACGCACAATTTGCGATGCCCATAAAACAAAATTGCCTGAAGTATTGATATGGTTAATCAATTAAAAGCTGAGCTTCAAGTTACCTACTTCATGACCTTTTATGTCCAGGTAATCTTCATTGGCAAATAAACCCTGTGGCAAAACTGTTAGCCCTGTAACATGTAGTAAAATCACTTCTTAGATAGAATTTTTATTTTCCTGCCCCTCCTACCAAAGTCTGATTTAGATGCATTTCTCTACATTTATCTTCTATTGCATTTATCATAGAACTTAGCATATCACATTTTCTATTCCTTTGTAGTAACCACCTACTGTACATAGTGCCTCTCCTGTCATCTCCATGGTCACAGTAGTGACTTCTTGAACAGCCGTGTTCATGCAATAAGACAAGTCTTCTGGCCATTACTGAAGTGATTTCCCTGAAAACATTGGTTTGGTAGCAAAAAAGTTACGTGCTTTCTTAGGAAAGTTAGATCCGTAGGTTTGGTGACTATTTTTTTCTGCCTAATGAACCGAGATGGGGGGGTGATGGCGTAGAAAACTGGGAGAGGAGGATTCAACATGCAAAGAGAAACATAAGGGAGGCGTCAGAGGAGGGTTCTGAGAATGTTCTGTCATTTGGCTTTAGACTCTGGCTCACCTCCCATTACTTTTGAGTTCTGTGAGGTTCTCCTCCACCTTCTAAAAAAATTTCCATTTCTATTTAGTTGTTTAAGATTTTTTTTCCAAAGTCACCATTATGTTGTATAAATCAAAACCTGAAATGTTTTATAATACACATATATTTTTGTATCCACCGTCACTTTAAAGTACAGTTCTGTACAGCAATTTCTGTACAGCAATTTCTTTACCTTGTGTTTGGAGCAACTGTCATTACTCTCCAGTTCCTCTGAGGTGACAAAAGGTCATATGCCTATTTAAAGTAGCAAAATTCATTTTCAATTATGTAATTGAAATATCTAGTCCCGTACAGGAATCAAATATCCAAAACTTCTACAAATGTGAGATTTCTTTCTTTCCACAGCTAAATCTTGTTTTGGGCAGAAACCAACATTTGCATCGAGAAGTACAGTCAACTTTTTCAATGTTTCTTCACCTGCAATCTTTTCTTTCCCCTTTCTTGGTAATCAACGTTCTGACCATTCTCGAATGAAGGAGAAGAACTGCAAACAGAAATGATTCTAACCGGAACTGGCAGATTCTTAAACTGCATGTCCCATGAACCCTTTTGTAGACTATCTAAAGATTACCCTCTCTTTGAGTCTTTCATTAGCCATTCCTAAGATGCAGCTGCTGACTCCTTATTCTCTTCGAGGTGTGTTGTAATACCTTTCTTCTGAAAACCTTTCTTCTGATCTTTATTCCTTCAGGCTGCCCTCTTAAACACGACATAATATTAATCCAAGAGAGGACAAATGTCTACACTGATTCCAACAAACTCCCTGCCCATAGTTAAACCCTTAACTCAGGCAATCAGCCCATACCTCTCATTACACTTTCCAGGTTGGTTCATCATGTTCTCTGAATGCTGGACACATTATATTCTATAGATTCCATTGAAATTGGTGCTTGGCTTGATATTAGGAACAGGCATATAGTCCTGAAACCCCTCCTTGAGGTGGTGAGGGGACTCAACACAACTTCTTCCACAAAAATATCCCTTCACTTCAAACTCTTCCTCCAATTCCTCAAGTTTAATGATTAATAATCACAAAGAGATTTCTCTCTCCCCACGTTATTTGTTTTTTGCAAGTCTGATATGGAAGGACTTTACACCTTATGTTGGAAAATGGGTCTAATATCCAAAAGTCAATTTGAAAATTCTATTATTTTTATAATAAATATGACATTAACCAATATTAATTTACAATGTGTAAGAGCAGGACTCAAATCATTGTTGTTAACTTGTGTATTATCAACACCTATAGCCTCTCTTGCACACATTAAAGCTACATAAAATTAATTTTTAAAATAAAAATTGAGGTGAGGTAACATTTTAATTTAAAAATTATTTAGATGATAGAGAAATTATTGTCTTTGAGAATATAAGATTGACACTGAGGGATGAGTTTAGGAAACATTTTGATTTAAAGGTAGGCTCTCAGATGACCACAGTAAAAAATTTTTTGAATTTAGAATCATCTTTGAGAGAGACTGTGCTACAGTGGATTTTCTGTGGACTTTGAAGAACCATCTGAAGAAATAATTACCAAATGATAGCTACTTCAGAATAAGTCATTTTAACTTTGCTCATTAATTTAAAATGATACTTATGCCAAGACTTAACTTTGGGGGGATAGTAAGAGAGGAAGTTTCCTAAAAAGAGAAAGGAAAAATTAATTGGTAGACAAAAGAACCATCATGAATGGACAAAGACTTCTTTTTTGCTGTTGTTGTTAAAACTGAAAACACAAATGTACCTTCATAGCACATTAATAAATTAGTTTGAAGCCCAAGATTTTAGACACATGTAACTTGTTTTCTGCTAATGGTTTTCTTTTTTCTTTCAAAAACATAGATTTCTACACAGCAATAAAATCTGCCATAGCTAGAAATTTCTTGAACTGAGGTGCTTATCTCTCTCTGTTAGGTTGTCCAATAAATTTTAAAAGTTCTAAACTGCACTCGTGATAACTGCATTGTTTCAGAAGTACTTTCCTCAGCACTTCTCTTTTGACTTGTGTTTTGAGTGTTGCATTTCTTTGATGCTCCAGGCAAATAAAAAGTATTTTACTGACTGATGGAATTGTTGTTTTTTTCTAGCTCTGAACTTAATGTAAAATTTTGTATACATTTAGAGAAGAGATGCAAAAAACAATTTTTCATAAGCATTTTTCACTTTACTTCTTGCCAGTTTAGAAGCAGTCTACTGCATTTCCAGCTATATCCAGAAACAGATCATCTAAGTAGTATAGGATCAAATGTCAAACAAAATATAGTGTTGTAAAATATGGTAGAAAATAAGTAGTTGTTTAGGAAAAAGTTTTATTTTTTTTTTTGTTTTAATGCCACGTAGTGTGATGGAAACTTCATATAATCATTTCCTTTGTTCTTTACAATAACTTTGTGAGTTAGGCATTGTGTGTGTGTGTGTTTGTGTGTGTGTGTGTGTGTGTGTGTGTGTGTGTGCGTGTGTGTGTATGTATAATGGGTAAGAAAACTATGCTTAGAAAGCAAAAATTATTTAATAAAAATGCTCAAATATTGGGTAGTATATTTACAAATCAACATCTGATGATGGGAGAATTAAATAAGTTTGCTTTAGGCTACATTTTTCTGAATTTGCCATTTCATCAAAACATTTTCTTGATATATGTGTTTATTAGACATGTATTAAAGCCTGAAAGGAAATATTTGATGCTTAAACAAGTAAATGTTTGTACATTTTTACTTACTTATTATATGAATTAAAGTCAAATAAAATGTTTATTATTTAAATGAGGAATAAAAAATTAGAACATGTCTGAGAAGTAATTAACAAGACTTTAAACTTTCTAATGCCATTATAGTTGGATTGCTTATTTGTCTATTAAAATGACAAAATGCATACAATTATTATTAGTTTAGTAGTATTTCTCAAATTGCTCTCACCTTATCTCATTAAAAGAATAAATACCATTAACCACCCATTTTTAATGAATCTACTGTTATAGAAATCTCAGAGTTGCTAGTCTTTAAAAGTACTAACTTCTAAATGGACACAACTATAATAACTAAATGATTTATTTTAAGGTAAACGTTTTGGACATTAAATGATTCAATGTGTTTAAATATGATTAAGGAATCAACTGCTCAGAAAAAGAAACTATCCAATGTTACTACTTTAAAAGTAGTTATTATACATCTCTATCTTAGTCCTATCCTTTCCTTCTTGAATTTCCTCAAATGTATGTATTTAACAGTTCCTTTTGCAGAGTTCTGTGTTCTGCGTTAGAATGTAATGGAGAATGAGAAAAAGCAATTCAATTCCTGCCCTCATGTAGTTTATGTACTAATTAGGGGAGGTATATTGAAGAATAACACACATGAAATGCAGTATGATCTCTGAGAGCATTTAGAAGAGGAAACTGATCAAGATTTTAGAGAACATTCTTGTATAATGGTAATTTGAGTTGAGGCCTAAATTATGAGTGAATGAATAGCATATAGTACTTGTTAGGCAAAAGGAGGTGAAGAGAAATCATAAAATCATTTCAAATAGTAAATACAAGGGATAGACTGTAGCAAGTTACAGGAAATGAAGGAAAGTCAGAGTAGGAGTGAAATATGGAGGAAAATGAGACAACTTCAATATGAGGTTGGAGAGAACACATTTTGCAGACCAGTAGGATTTGAGGCTTATGTGCAATGCTTTGTGATATAAGCAATAGGAAGTCTTTAAGAATGTGTCTTGATTAGAGTAAAATATCGAAAAGATTTGGCTGGCTACAGCTTAATGAATGGTTTATAAAGGAGTTTCATTTGACAAAGGAAGGCAGTTAACAGTCTACTGCGGTAGACAAGACCAAGTATAAAGGTGATATTGACAAAGCTAGTGGGAAGACAGCTGAAGTGACACAGACAGGTTTAAGAAATACTCAGGATATAAAACAAATTAGTAATGGATGGTGTATTTACTACAGTAAATCATTTTACAAGCTACCGGGAAAAAAATACAAAAAAAAGATAGATGGTTGTGTCCTTAAAATAATGTGACAAAATTTAGATCATAAGACAATAAGTTAAAAATCAATGTAGCTGTGCAAAAGATGGAGGAGTAAATGAAGATGTGCTCAATAGCATGAATCATTTACATCTTCTGATTCTTAGATACTTGAATTCTGAAGAAAGTAACATCCCATTTTCAATATTATTATAAAAGGTGAAAATATCCTAATGGATATGCCCCACTTAAGAGTAAGAGGAAGAGGAAACATTTTATGATGTTTTTGAGGGTACAGAGTACATTCTTAATCATGAAATATGGTTCCAGATGTTACAATGGAAGAAATTTTGTGGGGAAAATGAAGAAAAACCATGGAAAGTAGAAAATAGTACTGAAATGAGTGTTCAGGATATGATTGATTTGACCAATGATGTCCATATCACATGTTAACAAGGAAATTGCTGATGGGCTTTAAGTTCCATTAGTTACTTGGATAAGGATGTGTAGGTCCTTGAACCTAATAGTACCCAGGGCACAGCTCCGTCCTATTAAGAAAGAGCAAATGTTTTTGTTTAAGATCAAATGATCCAATACTCTGTATGTAGTTGATGTTGGGAGGTGTGGCAAGTTCAGCAGTAGCTTGAGCAGAACAAGCAAGTTACAGCTGCATGAACTTCACAGCAGAATGTTGTTAAGTAATTTGAAGCACTTCTGTGTTATATACTATGTTATCATGATCATTGATTGTATGGTTTCTCCATTGAGTGAAATGGCCAGGAGGGGACTCCATTTTTCCCTCACATTTTATTCCCAACCTAGAGGATTTATGGAGAATTTTCTACCAAGTAATTGGTTTATAAATCACATCCTTGTGTTTCTCAAGCACTAACCCTATTGAGAGAGTATAACCTCAGATAAGCTCAAAATCAGAGGTGATTTCTTAAAGCAGACACTGAGTTTTTATAGCTTGTGGCATTGTTACATGGTGTGGATTATGAAGTGTTAGATTTTTATTTCTTCTGGAACTCACTTTCCCAAGCCAACTGTCTAATATAATGCCATTATTTATCACCGAAACCAGAAATTGGATTACTGAAATCACTCTTTTTAATGTGATTAAAAATTGAAAGATGCAATACAACTATCAGCAATTCATCAAAAAGGAAATATTTTCTTTGATTCTTTTTCTTTTATGAGCTAAAATATTGATGTGTTTATATATTTTAAAGAACTTAATATGTAACTCTTTAGGATATGACATAATATACAAATTGTGCTTGAAATAGAATACTTTCACTTTTCAGGCTGTTGTGGATATTTCACTGGGGAATTATGTAGTGGGATTGTAGACAGAGTTATCACAAATACGACATGGCATCACTTGGGCCTAGCCTTGTTGGATACTAGCTGATATCTTTCAGTAGAATTTCCCCAAATGGAGTTTTAGTGACTTTTTCTCTCACACGACATCTTCCTTATCCTTTTTCCTGCTGTAGAGCCTACAAAAACATCCACGGGACATAACAATAAGGAAATGAATCAGAAGATAGTAGACATATAGATAAGACAGAAGAGCAAAAATGCATGCTGCAAGATAGCAGGTCCAAATGGGGACGTGATGTAGCCATTCCATTTGTAGGCAAGCAAAAAAGCACCAACGTGCTCTTTAAGCCAACTAGGGAATTAGAGTGCTAATAAAATTGAATTATCTTTGCTTTTCCACAAAACTCTTGACTATCTTGGGGAACACAATGAAAAAGTATTGTATTTTGGGGAGAGTGAGTATATATCCCCTGCTGGAGGGTTGCTTTCACTCCACATTGAAGTCAACGAGTCCGATCCTCTGCACAATGATGCGAGGTGATGGAGTGAATGACTGTTGGTCAATATTTGGGGCCTGACGTGCTTCTTAAATCTGTTCCCTGGAATGAAAATTTCTGAAATATTGCTTCATTTTTACTCACATCCTGCCAATACTGTCCAAAGAAAATGCATCTAGTTTGACATGCCTTCATCACAGCCATAAGTTTCTTTGCTGGCCTGTTCATTCTGATGCAGTACCAGGTCACAACCATTCCATGAGACAGCTAGGGAAATGTCTGCAGTCCTCTTGGGTCTAAACATATAACATTACCATTCTACTGTGCAACTACTACAAAAATGATAGCAACAGTCTTTTCTATTAAACTTTTTGGCTTTCTGTACTTCATCCAATGTGTAAGGCTTAGGCACGGTCCACTGTAATTCTTTAAAGGCAAGAGTAATTTTCTAGGACTCATTTCTAGGAATTAGAAAGGAGAATCCAGTGTGCCCTATACTGTGTAATGCTCCTGTTTTCTCTGTTTCCAAGTTCAGTGAGTCTTAACATAATTAGAAAAAGAGAGAGCAGTAATCATAGTAAGATTATTTTTCACTACTTGGTTTATTTTTTTCAATATATTAGACTTAAATCTAGATCCACAACATTTTAATTCAGAAGTAAGTAGTTCTTTGAAATATTCCCAGATCTCTATCTGACAACCTCTATTGGCCTCACATCAAAAATTAGAGGTAATAAGAGGATAAGGGGTGTGGTGCTGGAAGAAAGAACATTTCAGTTAATATATTACCATATTATTGCCCTATCATATCGTTATTTTTCTATTGTTTAAAGTACAACTTGTATAAATACATAATTTCACAAGCTCTGTTTTCTGCAAATGATTGATGTGTCAACGAGAATTATTAATAACTCTCACCAAAAGTCCAGTTCACTTTGAACAGCCTTTTGAAGCTAAGGGAAGAAGCATTTTACTTCCTCGAGTAAACTCTTAAATGGCATCATGCTAACTCCTCCTGCCAAAAGCTAGTTCTTGGCTGGAGGAGAGTACGCCAAGGGAAGCATGAATTTGTGTGCCTATGGGTAACCGCAGGAAATTCTGTGGAATTTGAGGGATGACAAGCATCTCTGAGCAGAGGCTAGGCTAGAGAACAAGGCCAGAGAAAAATGTAAAAGTCATGATATCTTCCCACCCCCAACTTCCCAAAGAATTTCAAGCTGAAGAAGACACTGCAGGGTCCCTCAACATTCAGCAGATAATTATGTGGTGTCTACTTAGGACATTCAGCGATTTAGCTCTAAGCACAGGAATGCATGGCTGTGTTAAACTCCAGGACTTGTAATGCTATGTATTTTCTTTCTCTTATTCCAGTAAGCATCTTATGTCCTAGTTTATTTTCCTTTTATTTTTGAATTCGTTTAAAATTTTTTTGCATACTTATCTCTTTCTTTTAATCTTTTAGTCCGTTTGGTTTTACAACCTCACAGCTAATTGTTCTTAGTTGATTTATCTTTTCTTGTTCTAACTTTTCTTTTATCTCATGTTGACTTTGTTCTTATATTACTTATTTACCTAGTTTCTTCTTATCACCTTAGGCTTTGTTTTAATTATTTCCTTTTTATGTTATCTATTTTTCATTTTAGTTTTTAATTTTTTATTATCTTCTTTTTTCTCTTATCTTTATTTAGTTTATCTTCACATAACAACCAGAGAGATCTAAAACCTGCAGGAAGAGAGGCAAAGCTTGTCTCTGCCTTAAGCAAGGGAGATTACTCCCTCCCTGCCCATTTGGTTTTTCTTACCTTTTACCTGGGAGGATCATCCTATCTCCAAACCCTCCTAACTCTAAATCCTCATTTCAGTAAGGTATTGTTGTGCAGGAATTACAGGGACAGTATTAGGGATAAAACAAACCTAGATTTACATTAGGACTGTGTTCTTAAGATTGTTACCTCATTTCTGGCATAACTTTTATGTATGTATGTATGTATATATGACTGTATCTATGTGTGTATATATTTATTGTTTTTTGTTTTAAAGATGTGATGTGCAATTCAGGGTTAGGTATACAAATGCTCATTATGCATGTACCCTTGCTGATGAGGTGTGCCCCCTCCTCTGACAGATTCCCACTACTACCAATCCTGCCCCTGCCCTTCCCTGGCAGTTTCCCACTACTGCCAATCCTTTTCTTATAGTGTTACAATAATAACTTTCAAATGATACGTGGATTAATTTCTGTGAAATTTATCCACTAATTTCTCCATACTCCACTATTAGAAGGACTAGGATACAAACATCTAATTATGCTTCTAGTTTGGCAGCAATCACTCTTTCTAAATTATCCCCTGAAAACCTAAATCTACCCTTTACTATTTAATATTAGCTTCTCAAGAAAATGGTGCTTGCATGGTGTTCACTGGTATCTGTTATATATTTAGAAATATGTCAGTTCTCACAGTAGAAATATGGTCAATATAAATATACACTGCACACATTACTATCAATTATTTTTAGGTCAGTTAGTCTCAACAAGAGCTGTGCCAACATATGTTGAATCTTTCCATTAAAATGGAAGCTATGTCTTAATGTCTTTTATTTCAAGATACATTCATATTACCCAAAATGTGATTCTCTGAAAAAAGCATTAAGTCATATCTATGTAACATGGGAAAGTCTATTTTTTACTAAGATCATTTGGTTTCACAGGTCACAGGCATTGTTGCTGACTTCTAAACTTTTCTGTTATATTTTATTTAACTGAAATTTGCTCTCAGTTTTGCATACCTATATTTGTAATTGTAAAATAAAATTAAATTTGGATTTTTTTATACATGAGTGATATTCAATCCATTTTCCCCTAGATGCTGAAATATGAAAATAATAAAGTTTTAATATCAAATAACCTGCTGTATAAAAAGTCATATTCTCAATGAATCATGGTCAGGTTTCTTGCATAAAGTGGAATTGTACATGTTACAGTTGTATCCAACTCTTGTTTTCTAGTTCTTAGTCTCAGAAATCATATAGGTCATCTAGTAGTCAAATGACATAAATACTTTCTTCTCACTGCAGAAAATTAAATTATTTGTCATTTTTTGTTAAAATTCTTTTTTTTTTTTTGAGTTGGAGTCTCACTCTGTCGCCCAGCCTGGAGTGCAGTGGCTGCTCCCGGTCACCGCAGCCTCGACCTGCTGGGCTCCGGCGATCCTTCTGCCTCAGCCTTCCGAGTAGCAGGAACTACAGGCGCGCGCTACCACGCCCGGCTGATTTTTGGATTTATTGTAGAGGTGAGGTCTCACCAAGTTGCCCAGGCTGGTCTCGAACCCACGGACTCAGGCAATTCACTCACCTCATCCTCCCAAGGAGCGGGATTACAGGCTGAGCCACCAAGCCCAGCTAAAATTCTTAACATGTATTTTGACATGTCATTCTTTTTACCCTTTCACTTCTCAACCTTCAAAACAATTATTTACACGTCAGTTCCGCTATTTTCCATGTCAACTGGCTTGCCATTTACAGACAACTTTTCAAGGATACATGCAAGCACATTTTTGAGATCTTAGAATTAAAGCTTCCAAATTACTTTGTCTTTTGGAAAATATTGTTCTGTAAATGTAATAGAAAAATACAGTTTTGCATTCTCATGAACTACAATCCTGATACCAACAATATTAAAAGTTTATTTTGAATGGCATAAAATATACCTGATTATACCACCATGATGACTTAATTTTCTTGAACTACTTTCTTTTTTTTGTTGTTGTTGTTTTTGTTTTTTTGTTTTTGTTTTATTTTTTTTTGAGTTGGAGTCTCACTCTGTCGCCCAGACAGGAGTGCAGTGGCCGCTCCCGGCCACCGCCGCCTCCCACCCGCTGGGCTCCGGCGGTCCTTCCCCCCCAGCC
>NW_007249176.1:388161-393805 GCF_000164805.1 Carlito syrichta
TCAGGCCATCCACTCACCTCAGCCTCCCAAAGGCGCGGGATTACAGGCTGAGCCACCGAGCCCGACTTGAACTACTTTCTAAGTATTTTCCCTTCCCTTAATATGTTACCATCAATTGATTAAATTATATAAACACAGCATGAAAAACCAGCCAAAGCATTTCCAAGTGTAATTCTGCTTAATGCCATTGTGTATTATAATTGCCCAACATTGAGCAACTTTGAATTTTTGGTATTTGGATTTTTTACTACAAGCTTAAAACCAAGATGAAATCAATCAAAATATATTTTTCTACTTTCTTATCCTAAGACCTTTAACAATGACCCTCACAACAATTGCTAACAATTTTTACTATGTGAGCTTACAGTTGACTAAAAATTAAGTTTAGCTTAGACTCTTTTAGTTTTGCAGACATAACAAAAACAGACTTACTAGCATTTTAAAATCAGTCACAGAATTGTTCATAGTTAGGAACTCAATTCTTATAAAAATCTGGAATGTGAAAAACACCATTCAATAAAGACACAATACTAATAAACCTTATTTGCTGGTAAAATCATTTACCTTTCATATTTGCTTTGGACTAGAAGATGCATTTTTATCGTGCTAAAAATGACTCATTTACAAATAATATCATTTCACTGTCCCTATTTAGGCAGATGCTAATCATGGAATTAGTCAACAAATTATTTCAATTTGAATAACTAACTGGATGACTAATATTTAGCTGCAATTTTTTCAGCAATTTTGAGATATAAAAATAGGGAGCTGGGTGCAGTGGCTCAAGCTTGTAGTCCCAGCACTTTGGGAGGCCAAGGCAATGCCTGAGCCCAGGGACTTGAGGCCAGCCTTGGCAACTTGTCTCTACAATAAACCAAAAAATCAGCCAGGTGTGGTGATGAGCACCTGTGGTTCCAGCTACTTGGAAGGCTGAGGCGAAAGGATCACCTGAACACAGAAGGTTGAGGCTGCCGTGGCCATGAGCATGCCAGTACACTTCAGCCTTGGTGACAGAGTGAGACTCTAACTCAAAAAAAAAAAAGAAAAGAAAAGAGGGATGCTGATTATTGTCTTCTTAAAAAAAAATTTCCATTTATTCTTGCCTTTTCTGTATAATATTTAAGCATTTATATTTTAGCTTTTGATTATGCCTCAGTTTACTATTTCTCTTTTTACCTTTCTTTAGGCATTTGGAAAGCTTATGGAAAGTGGCTCACACAGATAAAAAAACCAAACAAATTCTTCTGTATAATTGTGAAAGTTGTTGACAGTCTTCCATCACTCTGATTTCCTTGCATTTCACATAAGGTAGCACTTCTTCCATTTTCCTTCGGTCCTGAGGTTTTATTAATTTTGCTTTATTTTTCCTATTTTCCTCTATCTCTTCTGACATTAGAAGCATGTAGTAGTTATTTCCTTGCTCTTGCTATTGTGAAACTTGGTTCTATCAGATAAAACTAAATATGTCTATGAGTAAGTGGACAACAGCTTTAAGTGATTTTCTTATTTACATATAAGAAGTCTAGAGGTGTTCATATTGGGTCTGAAATAGCAACACTAAATTGCATGAAAGTACCAGCCTTTCCTATCTTCACACTTTGCCATTTGAGCATATGGCTTTGATCTCATACTCAATGATTCATGGTAACTGGCGGGTTGTTTCACCTATGGTGTCAAATCTAAATTTAGGTAAGAAGGAATAAAGTTACTGACAAAAATTTATGCCAGCTGAGACTCCTCATTTAAGTAGCTTTATGGGATAAATTGTTTACATCTAAATGGCCTAACTTTGTTTAAATGACCACTCCAGACTGCAATAACAAGTAGAAAAATCTAATATATCTACAAAGTACAATGAATGATGCCCCAGACCAAATCAAATTTCTGAAAGAGAAAAGTGAACACCACAAAGGCTATAGTGGGGCTTTTTGAAATAATTTGGCTCTTTTGAGTATATAACTTTGCTTAAAGTGCTGTAAATACTTGATTATTATAAGGTTTAAAGAACTTGTCATTTGTAAAAACAACAACAAAAAAACCCTTTTGCATATACATTAATCCTAGATTGTTAAGAAAAACATAACACTAACATGAGAAAAAATATAAATCCAGTATGTGTAGATTTTCATTGTAAAATGTCTCTTTAAAGAAAGTCAAAATAAGTAATATTCAGTGGTCAAACTCCACTAGTCTCTCACAAGAAAGGAATATTCCTTAAAATTTTAACCATCACCAAACACCATTTAATTTATTATAGTAATGAAATTTGCATATGCCTAAAATTTCAGATAAAAAATATAATGCAAACAAAAAAATTACTTTCAAAAAGTAATAAAGCAATTCTATTGCTAAGAACTATGCACAAATCAAAATTATACCACAATTAAAAAGCCAGTACTATAATTAATTTGGTTATATACTAACGTGATATTTCAATATACTTTGGCAACAGTAATTCAAATTTTTCAGTTTTGTGGATACACATCTTCTCTGTGCCAATATAAGAAGTTTACTCATGCCAAAACTAAAGTTAATGGAACTACTATTTTTTTCAAATAACCATAAAAACCAAAGCTATGAATGTTGCATCATAAAAAGGACACAAAACCTAAGCCACACACTCATAACTAATATTTTTACCATGTAATTATGTCTTTGGTCTCGCTAGCAAAATATACCTTAAATACATTCTAGATTTTAAAACATCTCTTCAAAGGGCTTCTACTTGAATATCACACTAGTTTTTAGTAAACACCACTATCCTTGGAAATGTGGATGGATTCTGTTCGTAAAACAAAAATTTCTTTCCATGTGAACAACAGATATTTCTTTCCCAATAATCTTTCCATTTCCTTTCCTCATACCATCTCCTATATGGCCAAGAAAATAGATTACTATAAAGAGAATAAGGCCAATTTTGGTTTCTGGATTAATTTATTCCCAAATTTTAAAAGCATGCATAGAACAGTTCAAAGTTTCCCTCTTGAGGTCATTCTGGAATTCACATGCCTTTTATTTTTGTGCTTCTTATTATCTCCAAGTACCTTGGAGTGCTCTGAATCCAGGCAACGAAAGGAAAAAGAAAGGAGGAACTACTACTAGTCAAAATGACCTAAGGAGAGAGATGTATCATTTCTACCTCCATGCTGTAATCTGATGCTGGATGGGAGAATGGATTCTGAAGTCAGTCATGTACCCAAGGTGAGCCTGGAGAAGAAGCACTGTCTGTCACACATGTCAACTGATAATGTCGTCTGAGATGGTAGCTATGACTGTGGTCAGAAACAACAATCCTTGGAATCACAGTATTTGCCTTCATAATCTTGAACCCTCTACTCATTTAAAAAAATACCATTCTTTTTTAATAAATAAGATGGCTAAATTACATGCATTAGTATTATGTGCTAAGAAACAGCCTGTTTTCCTAGTTTAAGGGTGAATTTGGAGGGATTTGATTTCTTAAGCTTTTACAACAGAGTAGCATGGAATATCAAGTCTGAGTCATAAAACAGACACAGACTAATATCTCCAATATTTGCAAAACTGACTAAAAAGGTGATATTTTCATACGCTTATATGAAGATGATGTGATGCGATTCCTTATGTTATTAAACTATTTTTTACTAAATTTGACTCTTTAGCTTAGATTATAGTAGAATTGCTTTTAGTAAGCCATTATGGTGTTATCTTTTGCCACAGGGTTTTCTCAGAAATTGTCTTACGTAATCATTTTCCATTTATCTCCTCTTGATGATATTGAGTGAATCAGGGTTGAGACATTTTTAGGATTTAAAGAGACTTGAGCAAGATCAAAACAAAGGAAGGAGTTTTTCCCCAAGTTTTTTGGGAAATCAGAAAGGCGGCGTCTGTAACTGAAGGCCCATCAACATTCAAGATGAAAATTTCAAAAAAGTGCCTATTCAAATGGACCAAGTTAATGGAAAAAGCCTAAGTATGACGGGATGAAATACAAGATGAAAGAACCTGGTTTAAGAGAGAAACAAGCTAGATTCCATGAAATACTAGAATATAAAGGCAGACATCATTTTATAAGTAAAATGAAGTATCTTCTGGGAGAGAAAGAACACAATTGTGAGTCATAAACCAGTTTGAAAAATTATTCAATTATTGTAAAGAATGTTTTTGAGAATTATGATTCAAAATCAAAATTTATCAAAAACAGTTTCCTATCCAACTGCATAAAGAAAACCATGGCATTGTTCTAAAACAAGTTCACCAAGATGAAAGACAAGGTGAAAGATCATTTCTTTGACAATCCACAATATTTTTTTCCTGAAACATAAAAAAATAAGATTCGATAAGACCAGATTTTTTAATATATTGAAACAATGTCTCATTTCACCAGTGAAACCATCAAGAAAACATATGAAGACAAAAAGACTGTTATTCAACCAAAATAAAATGCATATAATCACTGAGAAACTAAGGTTAAAATAAAGTAATTCTTCAGTAAATTGATGAATTGGCTTATAATCAATAAACCATTTTTAAATTCAGACACTAGATTTTTATCTTTAATACTCTGACAAAAAATTTTTTATTCATGCTTTTCCTATTCCATGAATGAAAGCAACTATTAAAAGAAAATATGAAATTAAATAGAAAATCAAGACTAGAGAAAATTAAAACACATTCATGTTCCTGGAAAAGGCTATCACAATATACTTAAGGTTTAAATTGGCCTAAGAAGCCAAGACTTTAGGGCCAAACGGTCACTTTCATATTCCGAAGTGTCTGATATTAGGAAATGCTTAGTCCTTGGGATGGGGGATGAGGGGCTTTCCTCAACACTAAATTTTAAAATAGAGATATCCCTTGCTTAAATGTGTAGGTACTGTGCATTTTGTGGTATCCTCAACATTTGCATAGCAAAAAATAAAAATAAAATAGTAAGAAGAAGAAAAAACAGAAGTCGAAATTTATGTAGTGGCTATGAGACATTAGAGAGGGTGGAATATATGTGGTAAGTTGAAGAAGAACTGTCTTGCCTAGGTTTTCCATTCATAAAATTCAAATCGTTATTGCAATTGTTTAAATAGTAATAATTATTGAAATTGCTATTCTTGAAATTGCAAAAAAGATAAATATTATAAATATACTACATTTAAAAGCCATATTTTATCTATTTAAAAAATTATATGGGTCATAATCTCCATAGATAATAGGGTTCTGACTTCCAATATGTGCCAAATAAATTTTACCATCCTAGGTGTGCAAATAATTTTATTTAGCACATAGTAGACGTGTAACTACTGGAAAAAAAATCTCCTGCAGTATTGAACTTTCTTGTGATAAGTCAAAATAATGCTATAATTAAGTACTTATGTAGTCGAATGTCATTTTCACATATCCATGTACTCTTACAGAAGGATAGATTATATAAAATTCCAAACATCTTGTACTTCTGTTGAAGTAAATCTCTTGGATGAACAAACCTTACCAGTTTTTAGCATTTGAGCCCTAACGTCAGACAAAATATTTAACAATTTTAAGTGGTATTATGTATGCCTGTTAGGAATTAATTATTAGTGATATAACTCTTCTAAGTAGCCATGATTTACAAATGCAATGATATCTCTCTCTCTCTCTCTCTCTCTCTCTCTCTCTCTCTCCCCCCCTTCCT